>NC_079149.1:87497969-87628746 GCF_945859685.1 Eupeodes corollae | reverse complement strand
AACGATTAACAATGCCTACAAGGTTATCCTCAAAGTTGACCACCCAACTTATGGACCCAATAAGTCTCAAAATCTTCGACAAAACGAAGAAGTCTTCAAGTGTATTTTGCAGCGAATATTTTATATCAGAAACTCCCAATAGGCTTTTCGCAAAACGTTCAAGTAATGACGATGTTTCAAAACTTGAATTCTTTTAAATCAATCTACACTAATATTATAAAGAGGAATGATTTGTATTTTTGTATGTAACGAATAAACTCAAAAAGTACTAGACCGATTTTAATAATTGTTTTTTCGTTAGAAAGCTACATTACCACTGAGTGACATAGGCTGTATTTAGTACTAGCGGCCCGTCCCGGCTTCGCACGGGTAGACATATATACGTACAACTCTAATATCCTCCACACTGCTTCAGATGTACTTATATACCCACCGTTCAAATAATGTTTGTCCCAGGGATAAACTTTTTCCATAGTTGGTATCGACTTAAGGAAAGAGTGCTTTTCCCACTGTTAATTGTATGTGGCATTTTCTCGAGTAGGATATCCTGAAAATGAATACATTTTGTTGCCACAGGGTACAGGGAGGCTTTAAAATAAGCATATAATGTTTTTAATTTAGTGATTCATGGTCGTTTTAATTAGCATGCTAATAACTTAAATATCTGTACCTATTTATGTCTAGCGTGCGAAGCCAGGACGGGCTGCTAGTAATTTATAAAAAAGGTGATGCTCCTTTCATTTACAAACCAAATAGGACACCAAATCATTATCAAAAATAACATAACTATCTATAGCAAATTATACTGCTATCCGGAGATTCATTCAGATGAGGAAGATAAGCAAGCAGTAGTCCTTACAATTCACCTATTTGGACAATCGCTAAAAAGGATGGTAGATACGAAAAAAAATGGCGAAAGCTAAACAGTCAGACTGTGGAGTATAGATTCCACATGCTAAATATATACGCTCACTGAAATATTTATAAAGGCAGGCTGATTTTATTATTTTTAATATGAAAGGAGTTATTTTTCAGAAAACAAATTATACATGGTTTTGAGTACTTGGCAACCCTCAATTCCTATGTATATAAAAACATGTATATTTATTGTTTTAAAATGAAAAAGCCGTTTTTTACCGTTTTTCCTGCGAAATAAATATAAAGGCATTTATGATTTACACATCTAATTTGACCTTCAATGAGAGCGCAAGTGGGTTAAAGTTATTATTATGGTTTTAACAGTAATTTTTTATTTAATTTTTGTTTTTTTTATTGAATTTAAAAAGCTTTTTGGTGGTTTCTAAACAATGCCGCGTGGAAAGTCGTTGACCGGCGAAGAAAAAGGAAAAATCAAGGTATACCATGAGATAGGCCTATCCAATCGCGAAATTTCACGACGTTTGGGAAGGTCGAGCTGCGTCATTGACAATTTCATCAACAAAGGTCCGCAATATGGGACAAAAAAAACGACCAGGAAGGGACGCCGCTCGTCACCAATCGTGCCAAAAGAGAGATGAAAAGACTCCTTATTAGAGATAACTTGTGTGCTAAGGAGTTAATGGCAAAAATGGACTTAGGAGTGGGAGTGCGACGAGTCCAACAAATAATAAAAAAAGATTTGAAGCTTTCATACGAAACCAAATGTGCTAAACCAGAGCTATTGCCACGACACAAACTAGCCCGGCTTCGATTTGCTGAAAAACACCGGTTCTGGAGAGAGGAGTGGAGAACAGTGATTTTTACAGACGAGAAGAAGTTTAACTTGGATGGTCCAGACGGCGGACACAAATATTGGCGCTCTAAAAACGACCCCAAAATAGTGCGCAAACGGCGAAACTTTGGTGGAGGATCCCTTATGGTTTGGGGGGGTATAGGGTACAATGGAACTACTCCCATTTGCTTCGTGAGCACGAGAATGGATTCTGTTTACTACATTCAACTCCTCGATGATGTTTTAATCAATTTTGGAGATGAAATAGCCACACCAGAGTTCATTTTCCAGCAAGACAACGCTGCAATCCACAGATCAAGAGCCACAAAAGAGTTCCTGTCGTCCCGAAATATCCCCACTTTTGATTGGCCAGCATTAAGTCCCGACTTAAAACCCAATTGAGAACCTGTGGTCACTTTTATCATCAAAAGTTTTCCATCATGGCCGCCAGTTTAAGGATGTAAAGGAATTAAAGCAATCAATCCAAGAGGAGTGGAAAAACATAGATAATTCTTATGTTCAAAACCCTAATTAAGTCAATGCCTAGACGAATGGAAGAAGTTATAGCCAAAAAAGGCAACCATACTTCGTATTAGAATTGTTAAACACGAAAAAAAAACAAGTGCCTTTATAATTATTTCGTAGCGAAATTTTAATTTTTAGTTAATTTGTTCCTCTAAACTAAAAAAAAAAATCAAAAGTGTTTATTTTGTTAGAATAAGTGTTTTTGTTACGTTTTTCATTAAAATTTTTTTAAAAAGTGTTATATTTTCTTTTTTTACTTCGAAAAATCATACTGCCTTTATAATTATTTCAGTGAGTGTAGATGATCTTTTTGAACAACTAGGAAGTACCAATTATTTTTCGACTATCGACCTTGTAAAGGGTATTCATAAAATCGAAGTCAATTCGCGTGATAGTGAGAAAAACTATATATTCAACGAAAAGTGGGCATTACGAGTTTCGAAAAATGCTTCGGCTAAAAAATGCCCCATCGACATTCCAGAGACAACCATTTTTTTAGAGAATTTACTAGATGACATCCTTGTGTTCTCTACAAGCTTTGAGGAACATCTACAGTCGCTCAAAAACTTAAATTAAGTAACTTCCAGTTAGTAAGTATATTTTCGCATAGTTTTCAATTAAATATTTAAGTCATTGAACAGTAAATAGTGGCATTAAAGCAAAATGAGAATGAGGTAAAAATCCATCATAGAAATAAAATTGACATTAACTATAACTGGAGTTAAACAACTTCTAGGTTTAATAGGTTATGACTGTAAAATTCATGAAGGACTGTGCAAAAGTTGCGTATCCTATAGTAAAAATTCCTGAAAAAGTCTCAAAAAATTAAAACTTTAGATTCCCAATATGTAAATTCATTTAAAACGCTTAAAACTTTACTAACTTTCGAGACAATACTGTGTAGTGTAGCCCGATTTAAGTAAGAGTTTTATTCCTACCACTGACAAATCCGGAATCTAGTACGCTTTACCAAGCCAAGACAACCACACCCTACCTGTTATGCTTAACGTTAACGTTAGTACATTGAATAAATACGAGCTGAGTTAATCCACCATCGAAAAAGAGTTGCTGTGAAATGTTTTAGGACCTATTTGTACGGAAGAAGATTTCTTGTTCAAACAGACCACAAACCCCTTGTGTGACTCGGTAGAATAAAAGAGCCACACATGAAACTCCAACTATGGAAAATTTTACTGACGGAATATGATTTGAAATGGACTGAGTAGATACGTTGACAAAATTAAAACGAAAGAAATCTCAAGAAATAAGTACAAAATAAATCAAGTTGACCTTTTCAATAATGAAATGGTTTCGAGTGACGAAAGTAATGAAGAAGAAGTCATTCCACAAGTTTCTTTGGTCAGGAACCATAACGAAGAATATATGTCCACTGATGCTGTCATCCATAGAACATAATCGAAGACTTAACTCGTCACATTTACATAACAGAAAAACCTGTAAATCTGTTTAAAAATCACACTAATTTATTTTATGGTTCTAAAAAAAAAAGAGGCTGGGATGCGACCCACACTGATAACTTCCCATCCCGTCTGTCGATTTGTCTTGCTTAAAAGTTTGTCTTTATGTACTCGTATCAATTTTTACCAAATTTGCGTACTCTTTTTGTAGATTTTATTTTTTATATGAAAAAACGGACTGTTGGATTTTTGTATAAAAATTACTGAATATCGAAAACAATATTTTCTGTGAAATAAAGTTTCAAGCCAATATTTTTAAGTTTTGAAAAGCTATTTGAGCCGAAAGTAAATTTTTACCAAGTTTAAGTATTGTTTTTATTTTAGAGTATTATTTTTTATAAAAAAACTGTCAATTCGATTTTTTAAAAATTTTACCAACAATATTTCTTATGAGATAAAATTACTTTTAAGCCAATACTTAAAATTTTTAAAGAGAAATTTGAGTCGAAAATCAATTTTTACCAACTTTTATAAATTTTTTTAGGTTTTTATTTTTTGTAAAAAAACTATCAATTCGATTTTTTTCAAACTTTAATTGAATGTTGACAGCAAGATTTTTTGAAAGATAAAAGTAAATTAAAGCCAATATCTCAAAGTTTTGAAAAGATATTTGAGTCGAAAATCTATTTTTACCAACTTTTATAAATTATTTTTTTTTAGGTTTTTATTTTTTGTAAAAAAACTGTCAATTCGATTTTTTTCAAACTTTAATTGTATGTTGACAACAAGATTTTTTGAAAGATAAAAGATAATTAAAGCCAATATCTCAAAGTTTTGAAAAGATATTTGAGTCGAAAATCAATTTTTACCAACTTTTATAATTTTTTTTTATGTTTTTATTTTTTGTAAAAAAAACTGTCAATTCGATTTTTTTCAAACTAACCCTGAATGTTGACAACAAGATTTTTTGAAAGATAAAAGTAAATAAAAGCCAATATCTCAAAGTTTTGAAAAGATATTTGAGTCGAAAATCAATTTTTACCAACTTTTGTAAATTTTTTTTTTAGGTTTTTATTTTATGTAAAAAAACTGTCAATTCGATTTTTTTCAAACCTTAACTGAATGTTGACAACAAGATTTTTTGAAAGATAAAAGTAATTAAAAGCCAATATCTCAAAGTTTTGAAAAGATATTTGAGTCGAAAATCAATTTTTACCAACTTTTATACATTTTTTTTAGGTTTTTATTTTTTGTAAAAAAACTGTCACTTCGATTTTTTTCAAACTTACCCTGAATGTTGACAACAAGATTTTTTGAAAGATAAAAGTAAATAAAAGCCAATATCTCAAAGTTTTGAAAAGATATTTGAGTCGAAAATCAATTTTTACCAACTTTTGTAAATTTTTTTTTTAGGTTTTTATTTTATGTAAAAAAACTGTCAATTCGATTTTTTTCAAACCTTAACTGAATGTTGACAACAAGATTTTTTGAAAGATAAAAGTAAATAAAAGCCAATATCTCAAAGTTTTGAAAAGATATTTGAGTCGAAAATCAATTTTTACCAACTTTTATAAATTTTTTGTTTAGGTTTTTATTTTTTGTAAAAAAAACTGTCAATTCGATTTTTCTCAAAATTTTTCAGAATGTTGAAAACAATATTTCTTATAAGATACAATAAAATTGAAGCCTTAATTTCAAGTTTTTGAAAAGATATTTGAATCGATATTCAATTTTTACGAACTTTGAGTAATGTTTTTTTTAGATTTTTATTTTTTATAAAAAAATCTGTCAATTAGATGTTTCTCAAAATTTTATCAGATGTCAAAAACATTATTTTTCGTTGCACAAAATTGTTTTAGAGATAAAATCATATTTCAGTCGTAAAATTTTGGAGGTGACAAATTTTTTTTTTCAGTTTTATTGAATTAAAAAAAAAAACGTTATATTGATTTTTTT
This sequence comes from Eupeodes corollae, assembly GCF_945859685.1. NCBI lineage: Eukaryota > Metazoa > Arthropoda > Insecta > Diptera > Syrphidae > Eupeodes > Eupeodes corollae. Next base: position 87,623,136 of record NC_079149.1, on the reverse strand, counting down.
CAAAAAATATACCTGTTTGATATCACGTTACAATCTATTATATAAAATTTAATGCAAGTCTCTAGCGTTTTTGGTTCGTAAGATATTTAGGGTTAACCAGAATTTTCACCTTTTTTTCAAACTGCTATAGTAAAAAAAACCACCCACGCAATTTTCTTGAGAGCCCTTTCTGCATCTTTCAGCCTTATTATCTGTATAACAAAATTTATTTGAAGTCGATATCTCTTCTGGTTCTTGAGCTTTGGACGACGAAGAAAACGTCGCGAACGTACGGACGTACGGACGTACGGACGTACAAACGTCCTAACCTAAGCTTACCTGACCAAATAAGAAGACATTGAATGTTTAGATTTTCAAGACAAAAAATCAACCAGAATAAATAAGATTAATCAAAATTTAGAAACTAGTTCAAACTAATGTAAAAAAATTGTTAGAAATCGAATAGTTTTCAAGAAACCAACCAAAAAATAAAGCTTTTGCAAGTACCTTGTTATTTTGTTTTTGGTTCATCCATTTTTGCTTCAAGTATACCAATTTTTATTTTTGCTGATCAATCATTTTATCACCATTTTCATTACAAGTTTATTAAATCTCTTTTAAAAAAACACACAGTTTGTTTAAAGAACAACCATATTTTAGTTGAATTTTTAGACTTCCTTCCACCATTTTTGTTAACAACTTTTTGGTTTTCGATTTCACATTCGATGACAAGACCAAATTGACATTACTGAGCGCGTTCCAGGTTACAGTATGTTGTACTTCCAGTATAATTCTTTATTCTGTTCGATCAGACTACACGATAGTGTGTAAGGAATGTTTACTTTGAAAATTAGTTGCGTATTTGAATAGTCCTTTTGGTTTTAGACAATTTTGTTAGTTGGCAGGTAAACAAGTTGATTTTTTTGAGTGCTGTGCGAAAATTGAAAGTTTACATAGTAAATAAATTACCAAAAAAATTTGAAAACCGTCACGATAGAAAAAGAAACCATCCTTGAATAGACTTAACATCAAAACTACGTAAGTCCTAGTTTTAAGTAAGGGATATCTTTAAATTTCGCATACGCATGAATCCTAATCTCGAAACACCGCCAACGAATAAAAGAAATTTATCTGAAATATTACCGGAATACGACAGTAATCAAATTCACACAAAGAAAAACAAAACAAACATAAGCTCCATAGGAAATTTCACACTAGAGGATTTTTCTTAAATTCTTGACGATCGCTTTCAAACTTGGCAACAAAACAAGATCTCGGACCCGTAATCTTAGAACTAAAACATCTGCGAAAAAGAAAATCAAAACTACAACTTTTGCGTTTTTAAACTTGTACCAAAACTTCAATGCCATTTCTTTAAAAGCCGACTTCATTACTGCTAATAGAGCCTTCAAAACTATTTGCAATGCCAACAAAGTAAACTATTTGAAGAAACAAGCAAAAAGTATAGCTGTCTGCAGAAACTCTTCGGATTTTTGGAGAGCAATAAGAATCCTTAAAGGAAAAACGTTTGGATCAAAAACACCTTCATCTGCATTAGTACTTGAAAATCATTTTCAAAATCAGTTGAAAGCAGAATTTTTCTCTCAACCAATTCAGTATGCCAGGCCTAATTTCGAAAACCTAATACTAGATAGCGAGGTTGAAGTAATTGTAGTGAATATTAAGGAAAATAAAGCTCCCGGAGTCCCAAACGAATTCTTTAAATATGCAACAAAAGATTTTCTTATGCATCTTACAAAAGTATATAATGATATCTTCACCACAGGGTATGCACTGGATGCTTTTAGAAAATCTATTAATTTTCCCCTACACAAAAAAGGAGATAAAATCGACCCAGCAAACTATAGGGGTATATCTTTTATTAACTCTTCGCTTAAAATATTTATGGAAATCTTAAGATGCTGCCTCAGACAATGGGTCGAAAGTAAGCACTCAGTGAAGTGCAAATTGGTTCCAGGAAAAGATATTCTACAGTGGACCACATCTTTAGCTTGACGAACATTGCTGAATTATATCTTCGTAGGTGCAAAAAATTATACGCCTTTTTCGTCGATTTCCGAGCAGCTTTCGATTCTATCGACAGAAAAGCCCTAATTTATAAGCTGTTTAGAGCCGAGATATATATATGGGATGGGCAAAATTTGTCAGAGTGGTTTCTTGCGTTCACTGGATTGAAAGAAGATTGTAATCTCAGCCCCTCACTATTTTCTCTTTACATTCAAGATTTGAATAAGGAATTGCCATGTGGCATAACAATCGATGGGTTCCCTATTAAAATACTTATGTATGCACACGACCTAGTTCTGCTATCGGAATCACAGGACTCCCTGCATCTAATGATCAATAAATTAAGGGATTACTGCTTTAAGTGGAACCTTACTGTAAATTTCAACAAATCAAAAACGATGGTCTCTCGGAGAGGAACTGGACTTTTGGCTGCAAATTAAAAATGGTACTATGCTGAAGATTTAATCGAAAATGTCAAAGAATACCAATACCTTGGTTTTACTGTAACGAGAAACCTGAATTCCAAAAAGCACCTTGAGAAAAAGCTATCGGCTTCCAAAAATGCGGTTAGTACAGTATGGCAAAATATTTACGGAAATTCGGATCTCTCATTCAGCAACAGTCCATCATGTTATATGCTGCAGAATCATGGGGCTGGCGCCCTTCAGAGACCACTGAAAAACTCCTCCGATTCTTTTTAAAACGACAGTTATGTCTACCGGACACAACACTAAACTATATGCTTCTTATCGAAACTGGATTATCACCACTGTACCTAAAATCACTTAGATTACATTGTTAAACTGATGAACAGCCATAGTAAGCAAGGCTATCATCTGACTGATGGCCCTTCTGGCCATGCCTTATAAGATTGAAGTCAATTAAACATAATGAATTTGTAAAATTTTTTCTTGATAAATCAATAAATCTATCTATCTATTTATCTATCTATCTATAGACAAACTGATTTGACAGAAATGTATTTTAAAATACGTTTTGATGAATTATGTTATGAGTTATGTTTATTAATAAGTTGTTGTAATTTTTGGAGAAAAAAATAGTTTTGAGTAGCCTGGCTATTTAAGCCTGGCTGTTGAAGCTTATACCCTTTGACATTTGACACTCATGTCCCCATCAGAGTTAACAAAAAAAAACCATCTGGTTACAAAAAGTATACATTAAACAGTATTTTACTTAAAGACTTAGGTCGTAAATTCTCGTATATAATTCAGTCAACCTCAAGCGGTCAATAACCATAAGTGTTGGATTTGTGCTGATTAGGTCCTTGTAATGCTATAAAATAATCTGTCTTCAGTAATGAGGTCTATTTACACCTAAGGGGTTACATTCTTAGGAGAAATGCGGAACATGGATCTTGGAAAATACAAGAATTCAGCGATAAAGTTAATTTTTGGTCGAATGGGTAGGTTCATAAGCAAAATTGTTACTGAGTGATCATAATCCACAAGCCAATGTTGGGAGCTTCTTCATATCCTAAAAAATTCACACTTTCATGTGTTCTCTGAGCAGAGGAAATCAGTGATCAGTATTTTTTTCAAAAATTAAGCCGACAAAAAAGTTGCAGTCTATGGTAAAAGCTATGGAGCCATGATCAACGACGTTTTCTTTTCTGAATTGTAAAATGTTGATGTTAAACACCTTCGGTTTCAACAAGATGGACGATGGCGCTATAGGCCTACAAGTGAGCCTTATAATTCACGAGCACTCAAGGGGTTCTCTATACCCTTAATTTTAAAACGGGAGCTTTAGGACAAAAAGAATTGATTAGAGAGAAGACACCGGTGCACATTGAACCTAAAGCTTTAAATATCAAAACGATAGGAGAAAACAGAGTTGAGTAAAGATTTCCACATTCTCGATGTGCTGTTAAGAAAAGAATCTTTGATAGTACGTCCGACATTCAGCTCAAGGTTAAACTGATGTGCATTCCTCTTAGTGCTTTTATTATGGCTGAATTGTTTGAGATGGTGAAAGAGACCGTACTTCTTATAAAGCTAAGATAGGAGACAGCATTGAGTTTTTGAAACATTAAATTCCCTATTGGACCTATTCTCGAGATCGAAATTAAATGAGCTTAACATTTGCTACCGTTGAAGTTCCATATCCCAAGTACAAGGATGTTAATCTAGAAAAGAAAATATGAATTGCGGAGAGTACTGTCGACACCGAAATAGTTTAATGGATAGAAGTGACAGACAAGAGATTGTTTATGAATATAAGAAAGAGAGTCGGAGACAAAATGGAGCCCCTTAGGAACACCAGCATTTATTCTATGAATTTCAGACTTTAAACTATTAAATACAACTTGTATTCATAGGTAAGAAAGGGAAAGGTAATTTCTAATGCAAATATTAACTTCTTCAACAATACAAAAAACATGCTCTTTTGATAAGAGAGCTTGGTGCCAGACTCTATTAAATGACTTCGAAATATCGTGTTCAATAATTTTACGTTTTCCAAAACGATGGAAAGCTGTCTTCTACTGAGATTATCAGTAGACCTATCGTCATTAATAAGCTTTCTTTCTTCAAGATATTTCTTAAGCTGTTAATTTATAAGAGTTTTCATATCCTTGAAAAGAAGGGACGTAAGTTCAATTGGACGATAGTTAGAGGGTGAGAAGGATTCGCCTTTTTTAGAAATAGGCTGGACAAACTCTGATTTCCATCCATTTGGAAAAAGACCTGTAGAGTAGGAAAGATGGAAAAGCTTCAGCAGTGAAGAACACCTCTTCGGAACAATAGGGATATATTATCTAACAGATGTCACGGTCTATAAGTACTCTTGGCACTCCACGAATTCGAAAGAAGAGTTGTCCCATAAAATAGTATGCGCACCAGAACATTAGGACTAATTAAACTCTATTGGCTTTATCAATCGTTACATAGGGTGTGCCATTGTAGACGAGCTTTGGAACCAAGGATGACGTTCCATATGATGTCGCTTGTTTAGGCATAAAAGCCCGAGACGATTAACGCCTTTAAAGATAAAATTTGGCACGTTACGTCTGACATACGCCATTAAAGTGACCACATGCGACAAAAAGTGGTCGAAAATTGGGTCGCTTGGCTGGGATTTTTTTGAACCAGCCGAGGCGGCCACTTGCCTAGTTTTTTAATTAAAGCTAAATTCATGACCATATTATTAATTATATGCGTTTTATTTCTTTTTAAAAACAAAATCCTTTTATTAAATTTTAAGGGATCTCTGAATAAGTATTAGCAAATAAAACCTTGATTCAGTATTCTGGCTTAAATTTATATCTTCGAAATTATATTTAATCAATTCCTTATTTTGAAGTTTTTGGTAAAAAAAATAAACACTTTCCAATTGCATTAAGTTTCAATTGTCCCTTGGATTTTTATTTGCCATTTGTTTTCATTTGACATTGGTCATGTCTCAATCAACTCAAAACGTTTCCAACGTTTATCTCTCCACATTTTCACATGTTCCCAACACTTATGGATCTTAGTACTTGAACTGGGTGTACCCACCCAAAAGCAAAGCATAGAAAATTACGAATTACACTCTTTGCTTTCTCCAGGAGCTGAGCTGACAAGACCACTAACAAGACCGCACTTCATCCTTATTCTTATCCCCTTTCCAAAACCATCTGCTCTGCCATCATCACCGCACCAAAGGGAGACGTGACTAATAAAAAAGTTTGTCAAAGACACCTTGATAAGCGAGAGAGCTTCTGAGAACATCCTGTATATACCTTTTACATATAACTATATGTTCAATGTACATCTATATGTGTAACACGCGTCTTCCTTTCTTTCCTACCTCTTCTTAATTCTAGACAGAGTGTTTTGTTGGTACGTGTGCAAGCAGCCCAAGTGTGTGGCGTATATGTTTCTTCCGCTCTCCATTCAAAACCACCAAAGGTACATTCATCATTAATCCACATCCTAGATTCTAGATCCAACATCCTTCCTCCTTTTTGTGATCTATCTAGCTACGGTAGGTATGCCCAAACTAGTGTCATTGCTTGTCGAACAAGGGATTTCACTAGCTTCATGTACTACACCCACTTTTTCACCGTGCGTCGGTCGGTCGCGTCACCACCGCAAGCAGAATATTTAAGTCACGAACTGTTTCACATTCAGTCGCTGGAAAATGAAAGAAAATCTTCTACAATTCCAATTAATTCAACCAGAATTGTTAACCTCCTCCACCCACACCTCTTCCCTTTTAAGAACTATAGAACTCCCATCTCCAAGGACACTTGAAAAAAAAAGAAAGAAATACCAGATGTAGAAGCTATTGGGCTTCCTATTTAAAAAGATATCTTGATGGTCGCGATGGATAAAGGGAAGTATTTTAAGTTAATTTTAAAGTGATACTGATGCGGTCTTATCGCAATTTCGGGGGACTACCATTTACAAAAGTGAATGTTTTAGATTAAAATATTTTTTGATTACAACAAAAATTATACGAAAAGCGAAGGGAATTTCAGGAACAATATAAAAAGGAATTTGTGTAAATTGAAGAATTAAGTTATTAGATGGAGTTAAGTGAAACATAATTCTATTGTTCTTATTATTTAATAATATAACGTGGTATGAGTAGAGGGAAAGTTACATTTCGAATGCGTTAATTGGCTTAAGAATAATTTCGGAATGACAGGGACGTATTTACACCAGGGCTTTAAAAGGGCTACAGAACTTGTGAACCTGTGCAAGGGTTGCTGGGGCGGTACAATCATACATTTTTTAATTTTCATTTGTTTTAAGGTTCGTCAAGAGCACGCTGAACACCTTAAATGATTTCTTTACTTTTTGCCAAATACAGACCATGAACCAGGAGACAGGACTTAGCTTAAATGTTTGACATTTTAAAAACAAGCCTCCTAATCATTATATTCACGTCATGTAAAGTAACTTTCTAATGTACTTCCTCAATTTTCACCTCCTATTGTCGTTGATGTCGAAAGCATCGATTTATTATCAATGTAATGAAAGTATATGAAGCCATGAGAGGTATTAATGAAAACAAAAGTCCTGGGCCAGTTGGTATTTCTCCTAAAATCTTATTATATCACTTTGCTTTTAGTACGTCCTTACGTACGAATTAATACATATCCATAGATAAATGGAATTAATCATTTATTTCTGCAATTTTCAAATCAGGATCAAAACAAAATGTATGTAACTTCAGAACGATTTATAAATTATCTGTTGTTTCAAAATTATTTGAAAAGATTGCGTGTGGTGTAACTTTGGGTTTTTTGAGCCAAATATAGTTTTTACTGATTTCATTAGGGCCTTTGGTAGGGTGAATCCTGAAATGTTTGTTCATAAACTTTCTTTCTTTCGTTTTTGAGTTATCAAACCAGATTTGTCAAAATGGATAAATTCATATCTAAAGCTATCAAAATAACATAAGGTGTTCCACAGGGGAGTCATATTGGACCTTTGTTTTTTATACTTTTTATAAATGATACCTTAAAATTTTCTAACAATTTCTTGTATACTGGTGATATAAATATTTTTAAAGCTTTAAAATTTTTAGATGATTGACAATTTCTGCAGGATGATCTACATAAATTGACATTGTGGTGTAATAGAAATTTACTGTTTCTGAATGCCACGAAGTGTCAAAGTTTAATTTTTTTTTTTGAGAGAAAGTAATTCAAAGAAAATATTTAGGAGTTACACTCCACTTCAGCTGAATATGCAGACTAATTTAAAAAACACATTTTACATTTTTTCAAAATATTGAGGGTTTTTGTGCAACTTGTTGATCCTTACTATTCTTTTAAGATGTCATTTGCTTATTTGCAAACTTTACACAAGGAAAAAATACAACAAGTTTTTGTTAAATTTGGTAGTTGGGACTTCCACTTTTACTTTTAATAATTTCGTAATTTTTTTCCGGTATGATTCATATAGCCTCTTAATAAAGTTCAACAAGTTTTCGCTCTACGTTAACTTATTTAGAAATAAAGAATTCTTGGTCCTCAAGAACTATCCTTAAGTATATTTAATATTTAATAATTTTTAGACCAGATAAGTACGGTAGCCATTGAATTAAATGGAGGCTCTGTCCAACCTTTTGTTATGCGACTAAGTTTATGGATCAAGAAATGTTGAAATATTTAGAACATTTTCTTTCCAAAATTCTCTTAAACCCAACTGCAGTAATTTTTTGATGTAACGACTTCAATGGAATAGTTATATTCCATAATAACTGAAAGCCTTTAATATAACAACCTCTCGTTCACTGATGTAATGAGGCTTTAAACAACATCATATTTTCTTAAATTATGAAAATAAAAGTTGGACACATAGTCCTTATGGTTATAAAATTCTTTCTTTCTTAAATACACAAAATTAATTTAAAAAAAAAGAAGGTTCAAGGATTTTCAAATAAAATGACATCAAATGTCATTTACAATTTTGAAAACAAACTTCTTTTGAAGGTACATTTTCAAGCAGACTCCTTGGATACATGTGCAAGTTCGTGCTACCCAGTCAGTCCGATTTGTAGCATTTAAAATTTTAACATTTTTCTACATTTCAAGATCCAGATTTAGTTTAGATTCAGATTTGGTTTAGCCAAAATATCTCACGAACCAATAACGCAAGCAAGTTGAATCTTTAAAAAAAACGATGCTTGGATGCGACCCACACTGATAACTTCCCATCCCGTCTATCGATTTGTCTTGCTTAAAAGTTTCAGGAATGAAGTTCGAAAGTTTTATGAACCGGTGAAACAAAATTCACAGGTACATAAACCAAGAAGCGAAGGCTGCAGGGACGAATGTGGGAACATCATAGTGGAACCGCGGTCAATGAGGATATGGAACGACCACTTCTGCAGACTGTATAACGGCGACCACGAACTGAATTCAGCTGTCAGACAGGATGATCCATTCAACATAGACGACGAAAGCCAACAATCCCGTCCTCCCGGCTTAGACGAAGTAAAGATTGCCATATCTAAGCTGAAGTCTAATAAAGCCGCTGGAGTGGATGGCTTGAATGCCGAGCTCTTTAAAGCAGCTGGAGAGGAGCATGCACCAACTTATTTGTAAGATATGGTCGGAAGAAAGCATGCCCGATGATGGGAACCTTAGTATTGTTTGCCCGATCCTAAAAAAAGGAGACCATCTTAACTGCACCAACTATAGAGGAATCAGTCTACTTAACATCGCTTATAAAATCTTTCCTGTCGTAATATTTGAACGTCTAAAGCCCATCGTCAACAACCTGATAGGTCCTTATCAGTGTGGTTTTAGACCAGGAAAGTCCACAGTTTATCAAATATTCACATTACGGAAGATTCTGGAAAAAAAACCCAAGAACACCAAATCGACACCCTACATCTTTTCATCAATTTCAAGGCCGCATATGACAGCATATACAGGGTCGAGCTGTATAGAGCCATGTCTAGTTTTGGCATCCCTGCCAAACTCGTTCGTTTGTGCAGGATGACCATGGAAAATTCACCCTGCTCCATGAAGGTTTGGAAACAACTTAACAGAACCTTTCGATGTCAAAAAAGGTTTTAGACAAGGTGTTGCGCTGTCATGTGATTTTTTTTAAAGGCATGCTTGAAAGAATAGTGCAGAGCTCACACGTCAACACTAGAGGCACTATCTTTCAAAAGTCTGTCCAATTACTTTCATATGCTGATGACATTGACATAATCTGAAGAACTCAGCGTGATGTCAATGGGGCTTTTGTGAGTATTGAGGAAGAGGTGGCAAAAATGGGTTTAATGGTTAATGCCTTCGTCATGAAAGGACATACAACACCGACGTCTTGGTCAAAACGTCAGAATCGACAGACGTAACTTTGAAGTAGTCAAGAACTTCGTCTAACTAAGCTCCGCTGTAAAAACAGAAAACAACACCAGCGCTGAGATCAAACTCAGAATAACTCTTGCTAACCGCTGTTTGGGCTAAGAAAGCAATTGAGTGATAAAGTCCTCTCTCGAGGGACAAAAGTGTAGCCATATAAGACCCTTATCATCCCCGTCCTGCTATACGGTGCAGAAGTATCTAAAGGGTGATTGTTTTGAGGTTAGGATTTTCATGCATTAGTATTTGACAGATCACGCGGGATTTCAGACATGGTGTCAAAGAGAAAGATGCTCAGTATGCTTTGACATTTTATCATGAATAGACTTATTAACGAGCAACGCTTGCAAATCATTGAATTTTATTACCAAAATCAGTGTTCGGTTCGAAATGTGTTTCGCGCTTTACGTCCGATTTATGGTCTACATAATCGACCAAGTGAGCAAACAATTAATGCGATTGTGACCAAGTTTCGCACTCAGTTTACTTTATTGGACATTAAACCAACCACACGAATGCGTACAGTGCGTACAGAAGAGAATATTGCGTCTGTTTCAGAGAGTGTTGCTGAAGACCGTGAAATGTCGATTCGTCGCCGTTCGCAGCAATTGGGTTTGTGTTATTCGACCACATGGAAGATTTTACGCAAAGATCTTGGTGTAAAACCGTATAAAATACAGCTCGTGCAAGAACTGAAGCCGAACGATCTGCCACAACGTCGAATTTTCAGTGAATGGGCCCTAGAAAAGTTGGCAGAAAATCCGCTTTTTTATCGACAAATTTTGTTCAGCGATGAGGCTCATTTCTGGTTGAATGGCTACGTAAATAAGCAAAATTGCCGCATTTGGAGTGAAGAGCAACCAGAAGCCGTTCAAGAACTGCCCATGCAACCCGAAAAATGCACTGTTTGGTGTGGTTTGTACGCTGGTGGAATCATTGGACCGTATTTTTTCAAAGATGCTGTTGGACGCAACGTTACGGTGAATGGCGATCGCTATCGTTCAATGCTAACAAACTTTTTGTTGCCAAAAATGGAAGAACTGAACTTGGTTGACATGTGGTTTCAACAAGATGGCGCTACATGCCACACAGCTCGCGATTCTATGGCCATTTTGAGGGAAAACTTCGGAGAACAATTCATCTCAAGGAATGGACCGGTAAGTTGGCCACCAAGATCATGCGATTTGACGCCTTTAGACTATTTTTTGTGGGGCTACGTCAAGTCTTAAGTCTACACAAATAAGCCAGCAACTATTCCGAAGAAATTCGGGCTATTCCGACTGAAATGCTCGAAAAAGTTACCCAAAATTGGACTTTCCGAATGGACCACCTAAGACGCAGCCACGGTCAACATTTAAATGAAATTATCTTCAAAAAGTAAATGTCATGGACCAACCTAACGTTTCAAATAAAAAATCGATGAGATTTTGCAAATTTTATGCGTTTTTTTTGTTAAAGTTCTCAAGCTCTTAAAAAATCAACGTTTATATGCATTTAAAAAATGGCAGTTTTTAAAACGTTAATTAAAACCCTTGCAAAAATAAAACTGAGTGAACTGCAATTATTGATTATAAACTCTTCAAAGTTCGTTAATTTAACTTATCAAAAAACATCAAAGAGGAAATATCCCAACCTCTTTTTTAATCTTTAAAAGAAGAATTTTTATAATTTATCTTTTTTACAAAATTGCAAAGTATTGTTAATTTTCCTTCAGTTTCTTCTGCAGAAATAAATAAATAATTCAATAAGTATTCAATTTTATATTTATTCATTTTATTAACTATCCAACTTAATTTAATGAATTTTTCGTTTTGAAAAAGTGACATAAATATTAAATGAAATTAAATCAATAATTATCTACTTATGTCATTAAAGTAGATTTAAAATGTACTGTTTAAATAAATATGTAACTGTTTTCCCAACTTCCAAATATAATTTAATTAAATTTTCATAATTTCTCCATCAATACAATTCGTACGAATGGTTCCTTTTATCCCGTACGGATGTCATTATCCTTATAAATAATTTACAAAAATCTTCAACTCTCATCCTTCGCATCATATCACTCGAAACCGCCTCGTAAATTATTCTGAAATGCTATTTTACAATGAACATGATTTCCAGAGAAAAAATATATTCCACATACGCCACCGATGCCTTGGCATATGACTCATCTCTTGCACAAAATTATTATTTTTTCCATGTTATCGTTAATCCATATTTTACTCACTCAAAACAAAATTCAATATGAACCTTTAAATGTCGCTGTGTCACACTCACCGTGAGATGACTTTGAAAGAAATAAAAAGGATTTAAAAAACCTTACGTAACAAAACTAAAACTCTCAACACCACATCGTCATTGTAGCCGAGGGAGAGGGAGTAGAGAGTGGGAGCTTTTCCCTACCTAACATCATCAATTTTTTCACAAAACTATAGAAAAGGATACAACGTAAACAAAACATTTTGTCCTTCAGCAGCGTGGAAAAGGATAATATAAAATAGCTGCTCCATTTATCTCTACTCGCTTCCACTACACTGCGGCGCGACGCGACGCAACGCGACACTACACACAGATGAGTTTACACTCGGGAATACAATGATTCTTTGTAAAAGTGCACCACCACCGCACCACCCATTTCAGTTATCTCAACTGTCCCTGTTCCTGTCCCTACTGGCGGCCAATATGTACACCACACAAATGCAAACTCCCTTAACGCCATCCAGCGTGTAACTGCAACAACAAAACCAACACAAACAAAAAATAAACAAATGTAAACATAGAAAAAGGATAACTACTAAAAGTCCTCCGGGTCTGATGCTTCGGCCCGGCTGACTATCGTGCTGCGCTGGGAATTCAGTGAAACCCGAAGCCGTATACACAAACAAAAGTGCATCAGTGTTCACTGAAATGGTTTTCAGTGAAATTTAATTTCCCGACGCAAGAGCGCAAAATATTAAATCGCCACACTTCCGAAGGACACTATGAAAGATCCTTGTACTCGCACTTCTACTGCCTTCTCTCTTCTGCCAAGTTTAGCATGAAGCTGAAGCTGAAGCCAAAGCACAAGCACTATGGAACAAACTACCAACAAGGACGTTGATAAATAACAACTTGGTATATTTGTAAATTGAATCCTTTGGCACTATACGTCTACGCGACTACCCGCTTCTCGGCTGAAAGGGGAAGGTTGCTTGCATATTTAAATCAATTTCCATCGTCGCTTATTTCCAAATGAAAAAGAGCGTGGAGTGATTGTCTTCTTTCGTCTATATTTGTATACACTCAGAGCTCCTGAGTCCTGATGTTAAAATTTGATTCAATAAAACAAAAAAGACATTTACCTCGTTACGCGCATTTTGTGCCCTCAAAATACTTGACGTTGGTTAATATCACTCCTTCTACCAATTTGGTCCTTAAATTTTGTTTTTAAACAAGTAGATATTTCATTGAGGGAATTGAAAAACTTAAATTGGCAAAATATGTAACAGAAAGGAACTTAAAGAACAAAAGAAGTTTAAAAACATTTTGTTTTTTGTGTTTGCCATTCCATCTTATCACAGGCATTGGTTCCCTGTTCAATAGCCGACAACCCTCGTCGTAGTCGTCCTGCGAAGGATGTAAGTTAATTACTTGCCTGCTTTTTGCTTCTTCTAGGGAAGTCCATCAGGTTCTCGGACTTCTTTTAAATGACTCCTCCAGTCTAATTTTAAGTTGGAAAAAGTACGATCCTACTAAATTACCTGGAATGAAAGAAAAGAAAAAGGTAAGTTGTTTTGCTATCAAGGGCCAACAATGAAAAGTTCATAGAAAAAGAAGAAAAAAAAAAACATTATGAAGAAAAATGTTATCAGCAGGATAATGGCAGTGGAAATGAACTGCAAAGGGACATGAATTATATCCGTTTTCGAAGGATGCTTTTTAATATTCCCCCGGAAAGTCATGAAGCAGAACCACACGAAAGATTGTATATAAGCAATAAATAGATGAAGGCACTCAAGAGTGGCCTTTTACCTATCCATATACAAGACCATCAGGACCGTATACACTTCCTGATGGTTTGTATGCCAATCTTCCTTTCAAGTGTATCTTTTTTTTTGTATCTTTGATAGCTTTATTTTTACTTATATTTTCGTTTAAATAATTTAATAGACTTGATGAAATGGAAGACGCATTTATTTATGCGTTGCTATCTGTTTTTTTTCTTTTTTGAAAAGTTTGAAGTTGTGACTTTGAAATGCTTTTAAAGGCAACGAGGAGGGGAAGATACATAGGGGACAGTGTGTTTACTTGGACGTGCAAAATATGGTTAGCAACAACTGTGGTGCGGTCATTTCAATTGAGTCAATGATGTTTTTGCCTTAAATGGGAATTGGAATTAATGACTTTTTACTCATATTTATATCGTAAATTAAGATTTCGTTGGCCATTAAAACGTTTTTGGTTGAGTATTTATTTATCTGTGAGGATAAATGTTGATAATGTTTGTTTTTTACAGTTATTTTTATTTATGAGTCGTGACTGGAAGTAAACATGAGCTAGATTTTTAAGTTCCTTCAAATTGGAAAGGTTGTGTTTGTTTCCGATTCTTTTACGAGGCCATTATATTATTTTTGAAGTTTCCAGAGAATCTTAAAAAATAAAGATGGAAAACAAATTATTTTGATTTTGCGACCATATGTGGCTTACCCAACAAACTTCTCCATCTAGCTCGGTCCATAACTGGATGTCTCCAGTTTCGATCTCCAAGTTGGGTGAGGTCATTTTCCACTTGTGAGCAACACCTGATTCGCGGTCTTAATCGACAGCGCTGTCCTGTGGGTGTGGATTCGAAGACTTTCCAGGCTGGAGCATTGGTTTTTATGCGGTCTACGTTACCCAGCCATTGATAGTTGTTGGACTTTTACCCTCTCCATCCATCTTCCATATTCTCTTCCACTCCCCTTCGATGCATACGGGACCGTAGATCACACGAAGAACTTTTCTCTCGAAGCGACCCAAGGTGCTTTCATCCGCTTTTGTCATAGTCCATGCTTCTGCACCGTATAGCAGGACGGGGATGATAAGGGTCTTATATAGCAACACTTTGGTCCCTCGAGAGAGGATTTTACCACTCAATTGCTTTCTTAGCCCCAAAGAAACAGCGGTTAGCAAGAGTTATTCTGCGTTTGGTCTCAGCGCTGGTGTTGTTTTCTGCGTTTACAGCGGAGCCTAGGTAGACGAAGTCCTTGACTACCTCAAAGTAACGTCTGTCGATTGTGACGTTTTGACCAAGACGTCGGTATTGTAGGCCCTTTCCAGCATGTACTTTGTTTTGCCTCATTAACCGATAAACCCATTTTTACCTTTTCTGCCTCAATACTCACATAAGCCCCATTAACATCACGCTGAGTTCTTCCGATTATGTTAAAGTCATCATCTTATGCTGGTAATTGGACAGACTTTTGAAAGTTGGTGTGTCTAGTGTTGACGTGTAAGTTCTGCACTGTTCTTTTAAGTACGATGTTGAAAAAATCTCATGACAGCACATCACCTTGTCTTAAACCTTTTTTGACATCGAAAGGTTCTGTTAAGTTGTTTCCAACCTTTATGGAGCAGCGTGAATTCTCCATGGTCATTCTGCATAAACAGACGAGTTTGGCAAAGATGCCAAAACTAAACATGGCTCTATACAGCTCGACCTTGTAGATGCTGTCATTTGCTGCCTTTAAATCGATGAAAAGGTGGTGGTTGTCGATTTGGTGTTCTTGGGTTTTTTCCAGGATGTGCCGTAATGTGAATATTTGATCAACTGTGGACTTTCCTGGTCTAAAACCACACTGATAAGGACCTATCAGGTTGTTGACGATGGGCTTTAGACGTTCACATATTACGGCAGAGAAGATTTTATAGGCGATGTTAAGTAGACTTATTCCTCTAAAGTTGGTGCAGTTTATAGGGTCTCTTTTTTCAGGATCGGGCAAAAAATACTGAGGTTCCATTCATCGGGCATGCTTTCTGCAGACCATATCTTACAGATAAGTTGGTGCATGCTCCTAACGAACTGCTTTAAAGAGATCGGCATTAAAGCCATCCGTTCAAGCGGCTTTATTAGACTTCAGCTTACATATGGCAACCTTTGCTTCGTCTAAGTCGGGAGGATGGGATTGTTGGCTTTCATCGTCTACCTTGAATGGATCATCCTGCCTGACAGCGGAATTCAGTTCGTCGTCGCCGTTATACAGTCTGCAGTAGTGGTTCTCCCATATTCTCAGCATTGACTGCGGTTCCACTATGATGTTTCCATCAGCCTTTCGTCTTTGCAGCCTTCGGTTCTAGGTTTATGTACCTGTGAATGTCGTATCACCTGTTAATAAAACTTTCGAACTTCATTCCTGCTTTTAAACCTCTCAACATCTTTGACCGCTTCTCTTTTTCCTTCTGAGAAAAAAAGCGGTCCTCTCGCCTCTTCTGCTCATAGAGCTCATGAGCAGCTCCCGTCCTTTTATGCAGCGCCACTTTGCGTGCCTGTTGTTTGACTGCATTTGCCTGCCGACATTCCTCATGAAACCCAGCACATCAAAGGCGGCTTCTCTGATTGCATTTTGACAATGTTGCCACTGGTTTTCGATATATTGGTTACTTGTAACTCAGTCGGAAAAGGATTTGGCGATCTCTGTCGATTGTAGCCGTTTGACGTTGTACCTTCTCCCAGCACCTCCCTGTTTTGCCTTGGGTCTGGATTAGGGTGTGGAAAACGCGTACTGGCTACCATGACGTTTCGCCCCGCAGCAAAATCTATGAGCCTGAATCCATCGTCGGAAGTGTTGACGTGCAGGCTGTTTTTCCCGATTATTCCACCAAAGATGTCTTCCCTTCCTAGCTTGGCATTAAAATCGCCCAGGACTATTTTAATATCGTAGCTAGGACACTACTTATATGTTTCGTCTAAGAGCTCGAAGAACATATCTTTAGTGTTGTCGTTTTTCTCTTCTGTGGGGGCGTGCGCGCATATCAGGCTAATGTTGCCGAATTTAGCCCTGATGCGTGTGGTCATGAGGCGCTCATTGATGCACCTACAGCTCAAAAATTCTTGCCTAAGTGTGGCTCCAATGACGAAGCCGCTACTAAAACATCTAGTTGTGAAAATACTCGCATGTCAGTTTTTAATTGGAGTTTTTTTTGCTTGTAGCGACAAATACAATGAGTTACAAATAAGTGGCGCAACTTGAAAATTTGCAATTATTTCAAATATGTAAAAAAGACTTTTTTAAATGCAGTATTGTTTATTAACATTTAATATTATTAATTTATGTACAAAATAAACAAACGGGAAGAACTTTAAAATAAAACATAAAACAAATGAGTATTTGTTCACTGAGTAGTGGGTAATATCTCTCCTAACATCTATCAAACCTTTAATTTGCCTACGCATTTTCGATCACGTCGTCCCCATTATCCCACTCCTTAATATGACTAGATCTTATCCCACTTAGTGTCTCGGGAAGAGCAGGGAGCTTCCTTATTTTTTTCCAGCAGATCCCAAATATGTTCGATGGGATTCATGTCCGGCCAAGCCATCACATCGGTTTTTACTTCTTCCAAGTATAATTCTGTCATGCACGTGGCAGCCTGAGGGCTCGCATTGTCTTGAATCAGAGAGAAATTTGTACCAATAAATGGTACGAAAGGAACAACATATTCAGTCAAAATGTTGGTGATGTAATAAGTAACCCCGCCCCCCACAAATGTTTGGTCACGATCTCGAAGGCTTTCAGGCACCTAACATCTCTGCAAAAATAATGCTATATATAAAATAATAACAACACATCATAAAGTATGACTGCGCCACTTTTTTTGGGACTCAGTGTATGATGATCATTGGCATGCGTTTAATTCATCAGTCATAGTTAATCGGGGAATAACTAGAAGAGTCTGTGAGAAAATCATCTAGCAACGGACTCATGGCTCAAAAACAAATATTTTGGTTGCCACGAAGAACTTTCTATATTCTGTCCAGTGCCTATTTAGTAACATCTGACGGGGCATTGTGCACTTATCCCAAACAATCAATTTGAATACCTGTAGTATCTTAGCCATTCAGCTGTTTTTGGTGATATTGTTAGTTGGTGTTTTGTTGATTTGAATGTTGAATGGAAATGTCAAGGAAAAATGTGTATTTCATCAGCCTTCTAGTAGAGTTGCAGCTATTGCAAAAGAAGACAACGCAAGAGCTACGTCATTTCGCGATCTGATCCTCGCCAAAAACAATAAAATTAAGAAGGTTTTCAGGTTCTTCCGGGATCATCAAGGAAACAAATTTCACCAAATCGACTGTCACAGCTTTTATTAAAATGTCGTACACAATTTTATGTTGTTAACTTTACATGATCAATGTCGAATTGTAAATTTCTGTAACATGTAGGATTCAAAGTTTGACGGCGCACACGATTCAAGACACTAAATAGATTTCAAGATGCATTCCATGCTTAAAGCTTGGCATATGAGCGTACAGCAAAGTGCAAGCAAAATCATCAGTTTAACAGACTGTGAAGAATCTTTGAAATGTTCTACCGATCATTTTTATATTTATTCACGTTTTCAATTTTCTCTGAACTTCCAACAGTAATTCAAGACCCAAATGGGAATCAAATTTTATTCAACTCAGTTAAATTTAATAATCACAATAATGAAGATTGATAATTAAATAAAAATCAAGTAAGAATTTTTGAAAACGTTTTATAAGTCAAATCTTGAAATCCGTTTCTTAAGCTCGTACAATTTTAATTTTCTTTTCTGAAGGACTCATGTTCCTTGTTCTTTATTCGTATATAATTTTGGAAGCCCCGGGTTTTGTACACATAATATGCAGGTAATTTCAAATGAAATGTTTGTCCAACCATTGAACTATGCAAACTCAATATATAGTTGAACTTAAACAAGAGTATAGCACCGCATTAGCTTCAGTTAAACGTGGAGAACTATTGAATTCAATCAACATTTAATTAAACTCAACAGATACAATTTCGGAGTCATAGAAGTTTGTTTTAAAGGTTGTGTTTGAATGAAGAAGACTAACAAAATTTGTTTTGAAAAATGTTTTCGAATTCTGTAAGCGATTTTAAAAATTATTTATTTCTTGAGTTGTAAAGATTAAAGACTTCTATGACTGTAGTCAGTAATTTCAAAGTCAATTAACTAATATTTAAATTAAAAGTTAAAACACGTGATTTGGCTTTAGCTTGTTAAAGTTGAAAGTCATTTTCATGACTTTGCTGTTGAAGTCAGTTTAAAAATCAACTGACTCAAAGTAAATTTGACTGCAATCTCCTTGACTCTAGAAAGTCTCTAAAGTTACTTTAAAGTCAATTTGAAATCCAAGTCAATTTTGAAAGTCAGTAATTGCTGTTTGGATGTTTAAACTCGCAAAATTATTTACATTCTTTTGACTTAGGTCAATATTTTGTGTGAGATACCATGTAGGTAAATAAATGAAAATTGAATTAGATTTTATAAAATGGATCAAAAACAGAAGTCTTCCAAGCATGTTTCAAGCCGGTTTTAAGGTGAGTTAACATGTATTGTTAAAAAGTCAATTGAAAAAACGAAAAAAATACACACTTCTTTTGTCGAATTCAAAGCAGCATTTAACAAGATAAATAGACAATCTCTGATTCGCAAGCTATCAACGCTAGAAGTCTGTCGGAAATTCTTGATGATGTACTTTAACTTTCTTGTTTCATTAAGTGCAGCAGTATGGGATGGCATCAATTTCTACGAATGGTTTGAAACATCGGCAGGTGTTCCCCAAGGCTGTATTTTAAGTCCATTACTTTTTTAATGACTTAGCATTACTGGCTGACAACCCTTTCACTTTGTAGTTTAAAATAAATTGGCTAAACACCTTTTGAGAGAAATGCGGGTTAGTCATATTAGTTAGTTAGTCACGATGAACATTTGTAGTAATGTAAGAATTAAAGTTGTAAAAGAATTTTAGTACCTGGGTATTTAAACCATAATTTTTTTAAAGGACGCTATACAAAAAGCTGAGAGGCGAAACTGACTTTGTGTATAATGTCACCTAAATTCCTTGTTAACCAGGATATCGGTCTCGCGTCAAAAAACTGTGTTTGTGCTTGTTTCCCAGGTTTTTGGTAATGTTTTTCTAAAGGTATTCGAAACAGTGCAAAGATATTTCTTAAACGCTTATTGAGACTGCCTAATTCAACGCCAAACTATACCATCTATATGGATTCTGGTATAATTCCTCTGTACACACAAACTCTTAAAACCAACTATGATTATTTGAAAAGGGTAATAAAAATAAGTGAAATAAGTCTTCACAAGAATGTCATGGTAAGAACATAATAAAAATGGGCAAAAGCCCCTGCCCATGCAGTTTTTCTATCACTTAAAGAGTCAAACGTTGTTGATTGACAGTCCATGTTTGTAGATAAAAAAAATATAATGAAAATTCTTACACCTAGCATCCATACAGAGCAATCTCAACATCGTCCAGGAATACATACAGGAAACTTAATCGCCAGTTGTCTCTAGGAACCTATTCCAGCTATGAATACTCTGTCGAAGCTAATGGCTTAGTTTTAAGAGCACCTATTGAAGTTTTTAACCTAAATTTTATGACCCATTAAGCTGATGTACCTTAAATCTTAGTCTTTGCAATAGACGGGAAAATGAAAACGTAAGCCATTTTATTGCCAATTGTACTATATTGTCAGAAATCCGCAGGTTATATTTATTTTAATGAAAATAACCTTTCTTTCAATCGACTTTATGAAATATTAAACGGAGAAAAAGGGTAGTCTACTATATATAAGTATTGCAAATAAGCCTTTACTCTCTGCTTTTGAGTTTAAAACACCCTTTTTTTTCTTTCAAATCACTTCAAAATTATTTTATTTACTTAACACTTTTATAAAATGTTCAGGCAGACGTCAGAAAAGCCATGCTTTTATTCTTTAGAATCATTATTATTGTTAAAACAAAATTACTGTACAGTAAAGAATCTATCGATCTATCTATGAGTTTTATTTCTTCTTAAAAACTTCTAAAAAAAACACCCTTTACAACACATAATTGGATACAAACGATTTTAGAAAAAGAAATTGATATTTTATGTAAACAAACTTTTTGAGCAAGTGGTGTTTAGGTACAAAAGTCCTGGTATTCAAATAATATTTCATAAGATAACTTTCTGAAATAAGTCAATTTATTTATTATCATATAAGTAATCCGATATATGCAGAAATGTTCAGGTATTTCTCTAAGGCTCTCAATACAACGGGTACATTATTAATATTTCGTTAACAACCGCCTTCACTTCAATACATAATAATATTTCATAAGCTCACACACAAGTCATTTATTTTCTTATTTATCTCAACGACAAAAAAAAATGAAGCCGGTGTAAAATGACAATTTTCAAATTCAATCCAATATCGAAGAAATCCCATATCTCATCATTAAATAAACCTTTTCTGTAAACCATTTTTGCTTGTGTCTTTTTTCCAAAGTTTCTTTTTGTATTTTCCAAAAGGGAATTATTTTGCAATATCCTATGAATTTTAAACGAAAGAATATCCCCTATAGACGTGTGTTTTGAAAAGAAGAGATATAAAACACGTATCTATCTTTTGAAAGGTTATAGGGTTTGTAACAGTGATGTTTGTAGATAAGGCAAATAAATGTATTTATTCAAATTATATGGAAAAGAACTTCTATTCAGACACCTATACACCTACCCTTAGTCCTACTTATGTACTGAAAAAATCTATGTATGTGGTTGTAAATAATTCTACATTAAATTCCATTTATTGAAAAATTAACAATATGTTTTATGGACGTAAAAGGGGAAACCATTTTAAAATAGATACGCGCCATAGAAGACGAAATTGAATGAATAAATAAGGGTACAAAAGAGGTTCGGATAACTAATGGCAGATGTTGGACCGAAAACGGGTATCTTTCATCATCGATAAATCAACGTTATGTAAAAGGTTAGGTGAGGTATCTTCGTCAATACTTTATTTACTCAATTGTTGTTAAATAAATTCTATAAAAATTATGAACATCGTATTTCATAGCCAAACACTTGCTTAATATGGAATGAATAATTTAATTCTGACCTCAGGTCTCTTCAATAAATAAATAATACAGACATTCAAATTCTTTCACACTTGACCTTTGTTCTTATAAGTCTTTCGAAATACCAATAAATTCAATCAAGAGGTAACCTTATAAATACGATTACCTTTCTTATAACGGAGTTAATCTTGAAGCTAGAGTTATTTTATTACTGCAAAACTGAAATGTATTCTTATATGTATGTTATACGTAAAGAATCTGTATATAAAAAGACTGATTTTGTTTAACTTGATTCCATCTTATCACTCCTAAATGGTCTTGAGTCATTATAGACTAGGTGCAAAAAAAACGTCTTAGAACTTACTTTTGCTAAATACCAATAATTCATAACCTTCAGCCGTAAGCAATCACACATTTCCTCCCGAACTAACAACTTTCACGATGTGCCCTATTCGCGACCTAGGAGTTAATTGCGACACTCAGTTAAATTTTCGAGCCCATTTTGATTATATTATTACCAAATCCAACTCGTTACTTCGCTTTATCAAACTTTAGTCTATACACCACCTTTGTTAGATACCCACTTGAATACGGTATTTAAATCTGATTTCTTCAACAGAACTCTTACACTCAAAGAATTGAATCTGTTCAACGTAGACTTCTTCGATTTGCACTCTTCGGTCTTCCTTGGCTTGATAATCTTTTCTTACTACCTTGTATGCAGCTATGTAGTTTAATCTTATTAATAATCAAACCCTCCCAAAACGCCGAGAAGTCTATGTATTCTCTTTCTACCATAGTCTCACCATTTCTGCTACAAAAGAGTCCTATTTTTACTAACCCAATCTCTGTGGTACCCGTGGCATGATGGTTAGTGCGTTGGACTGTCATGCTAGAGGTCTTGGGTTCGATCCCTGCCTATGCCATCTAAAGTCTTTTCACGGGTACTGCCTCTTGCGAGGAATTGACAAATTCTCCAAGAGTAACTATTGTCATGAAAAAGTGCTTTCTCAAAATAAGCCGTTCGGAGTCGGCATATAAACTGTAGGTCCCCTCCATTCCTGACAACATTACTCGCACACAGGAATGGTTGAGAGTTGTTAGTCACTAGGCCTTGGTTCTCAACGAACTGTCGCGCCACCCAATTTATTTTTTTATTTAATCTCTGTGTTTAGAAAGCGATGGACGATTTATGAGCGTGAGCCTATGATTGTAAGGTGGAAGTTCGAGCCTATTGGACCATGCCAAGGAACGGAGGCAGAAGCGCATGAATCTTCTTTGTACTCCTTCTATTCTGTTTATATGGACTGAATAAAAGGGAGCCCATATTATGCAGCCATATTCCAATATCAGTCTTACAAATGACTTATAAAGAAGTTTAAGAATATAAGGGTAGCGAAAATCATGTGAAAACCGTTTTATAATTCCAAAAGTCTTAATTGCTTTTTTAATAATATAGTCATAATGATTTGTAAAAGTTAATTTTGAGTGAAGAATAAAACCTAGGTCAGAGAAAGTGGGAGTTTAGTCAAATAAGAAGAGTCTAATTGATAATTGAAAGTCACAACATTTTGCTTGCGTGTAAAACACATTGATTTACATTTGTCCATGTTTTGTAAGAGCTTATTTATAAAACACCATTCGCGAAAACTATTTAGACCATCTATTTAGACCATCATTTTAATGTCATCAGCGTAAATTAAAACAGAAGAGTGTTTTATAATAGAATGTAAGTCGTTAACGTACTAAATAAACAGTAAAGGTCCTAAATGGCTACCTTGTGGTACGCCAGAGTTGGTATAAAAATATCTTGACCGCTCATTCCTAAAAAATACTCTGTATGATTTATTATATAAGTAAGACGAAACCCAACTGACAAATTTATCGTTAAAGCCTTAGACAGTTTTGCAATGGGACGATAACTTTGTATTTCTACACCCTTTTTATGTATCGGTGTTATGAACGAACTCTTTCAAATATCAGGAAAAATTGAAGATTTGAGCGATTCATTAAAAAGAATTTGAAGAGGATGGGATAAATAGGATGCGCATTTTTTCAAAATACAAGAAGGTACAACATCTGGACCAGGGCGAACGATTCAACTTCAGAGATATAAAGACTAATTGAATTCAAATGAGGGACATTTTGTGAGAGGGCCAATAACTCAGGCGTTTGACAACAGTTCGCTACTTTGAAAGCATCTTTGAAAAAATTTGCAAACATATTTAAAATTTTTTCAGAGTCATTGCTAAGTGATTTTGTTTATAATAAAATAAATCACTAAATAGTGAAAAACACAACCAATCAATATTTCAAATTTTATTGTTCTTACCAAGATCTCTAGAGATCTTACCAGCTTGGCGATCGAATTCAAAAAGGGACAATTCAAGTTTTCTTAGAATCATAATCGATTTACATAAATGCGAAAAACGAAGCTTTCATTATATACATTGTACATATGTACATACAATTTTGGCGCATTGCAGATGGCAAAACAGTTTTATGATATCATCTAGCATTGATTTCAAATATAATTTACAAACAATTGTAGAAAGGGATTATCTCTTAATCCGAGTAGCAAAAAACAATAAGAAACACTTCATAGGGTAAAGTTTACAATGTTTGGTAATTAGAGTAAGATGTTTAAATTCAATATAAATTAATTCAATATAATTAATTAAGTAAAAAGATTTAAGTTATCAATATAATAAAATAAAGCGATTTAAATCACAAACATCCCGGCGCCCCTGAACCAGTTTCAGGACAGTGGAAGGATGGCCAATTTAGCTATAGGTCGAGTAAATGTTCCAGTTGACGTTCGTACAGTGGCTACACGAACAAGTTGATCAGCACCCGGTGAAACATTTTCAATCTGGCCCAGCAACCATTTTGTTGGTGGTAAGTTTGGCTCTTTAATTACCACAATATCACCTGGTATCAGATTTGGAAGTTGTTTTTGCCATTTTGGTCGTTCTTGGAGACTCGTAAGATACTCCTGCTGCCACCGCTTCCAGAATCCTT
The DNA here is from genome assembly GCF_945859685.1 of Eupeodes corollae. NCBI lineage: Eukaryota > Metazoa > Arthropoda > Insecta > Diptera > Syrphidae > Eupeodes > Eupeodes corollae. Next base: position 87,598,196 of record NC_079149.1, on the reverse strand, counting down.
GAACCATGTTTTGCAAAAAATTCCAATGGGTCAAACGATTTGTTGGGGTTTCGAGTTGACTCGGCTCAGGCACAGCTGTTGTTGGTTCACCTATGAGAAAATGAGAAGGTGTTAAAGGTCTAGAGTTTAAGATAGCTTCGATTTGACAAGTTACTGTCGTTAACTCTTTAAAGGTCAATATTGTAGACCCAATGACACGCCGAAGGTGAAGCTTTACGGATCGTATACCTGACTCCCACAACCCACCGAAGTGAGGTGCGGAGGGTGGAATGAAATGCCAGGCAATTCCATCCTTTGCAAGCGATGAGATTACTGTATCGTTATGCTTTTGGGACAGTACCAGTTGATGCATTTCAGAGAGGCAACGTTTTGCTCCTTGGAAGTTTGTTCCGTTGTCACTGTAAATGTTCCGACACAGTCCACGTCTGGAAACAAATCGACGCAGAGCGGCAAGGAACGCATCAGAAGTGAGATCACTTACAACCTCTAAGTGTATTGCTTTGGTCGAAAAACATATGAAGAGTGCAATATAGGCCTTCAGCAGTTTTTGGTTTTCTACCTCGATTAAGTTTGATTGTGAGCGGGCCAGCGTAATCACAACCTGTGTCTGTAAACGCTCGATTCGGCTGAATCCGTTGAAGTGGAAGGTTTCCCATGAGTTGCTCACAAGTTGCTTTGCGCTGCATGAAGCATGGTTTGCAGCGATGTATCACCTTTCTTACAATGTTTCGGCTACCCATTATCCAAAACTGCTGCCGCACAAATGTAAATGTTTCCGACACTCCAGCATGCATATATCTGTTATGAATGTCCTCTACAATAAGAAAAGAAATTTTATTAGTTTTTGGAAGTATTATAGGATGTTTAATATTATATGAAACTGCTGCATGTTTTATACGACCGCCGACGCGTAAGAGTCCATCGCTGTCCAAAAATGCAGAGTATTTTAGTAAATTTGACTTCGGCGATAAAGTCTTAGTTTTAAGCAAGTCGTCTATTTCCCTGGGATAAGAAGTCAGCTGCACATGTTTTAAGACAGAAATTTTTGCAGAATGAATTTCATGGAATTTCAAGCCACCTGAAACGCGAACGCCAGTTGATTTCACGCGTAAATTTGATATATAACGACGAATATATGCAAGCACTCTAATTAACCGATGCCACGAAGATATATTGTCAATAATGTCTTGAATAACGCTTGCATAAACCCACGAAACAAAGATATTAGTAGGCAATGGTCTGGCCTCGAGTTGAACTGGATCCTTATTAGCAACTTCATTATATGTGCAACGCTTGGAATTAATTGGCCAACGTTCTTCCGATTCGGATAGCCAAGAAGGACCAGACCACCATAGACTATGATTTACGAGTTCGGAAGGGGAAACACCGCGCGACGCACAATCAGCTGGGTTAGATTGCGAAGCAATATGCCTCCACAAATGACTTGGAACCGTTTCCAATATAGTTGAAGTGCGATTTGCCACGAACGTTGTCCACCGACGGAGAGGTGAATTAAGCCAATGAAGCACTATTTCTGAGTCACACCACGCACATATTCTAATAGATTTGTGAACATTCAAAGAAGATTTTATGAGTTTTAAAAGTTTCGATAAAAGAAGGGCTCCACAGAGCTCTAATCGGGGAATAGAAAGAGGTTTTAAAGGAGCCACCTTTGTCTTCGCCGCGATTATTGTCACTTTTACTTCACCCGAGACCGTTCTTGATCGCGCATACACAACGGCTGCATATGCCAACGTAGAAGCGTCCGAAAACCCGTGAAGTTCTATGTCCTTTTCAGAAAATATATTACGTCGTACCCGAATGTCCCGAAACAAAGGAAGTTCATCTCGATGGTTCATCCATTGGGTAGTTATCCTTTGTGGAAGCGGGTCATCCCATCCTAATTTAAGTTCCGATGACCAAAGTTCTTGGAACATAATTTTAAAGATGATCACGGATGGAGCCAAAAAACCTAACGGGTCATATATTCGTGCAACTTCCGATAAAAGAGTTCTTCTTGTTAGAGATTGGTTAAGCTTAGGTTGATTGAAACGAAATGAAAAGACATCATTGCTTGGGTTCCAGTACATTCCTAATACCTTGATGAAGGAAGACGACTTTTCATAATCCAAAGAAGAATACTCACAATCTTCTGATGGTATCTTAGCCAGAAGACTCCAGCAATTTGAACTCCACTTACTAAGTTGGATTTTGGCTAACGATAGAAGTTCTACAAGTTCTGACTGAATTCTCATAAGATCTTCAATAGAGTTTGCTCCCGTCATGATGTCATCAACGTAGACATCGTTCAAAAGAATTCGAGCTGCAATAGGATGTGTTACTTGATAATCCTCAGCAAGCTGTTTCAAGACACGAACAGCTAAAAATGGAGCTGAAGAAGTTCCATAAGTTACAGTTTTGAGTCGAAAGTGTTTCACATTTTCGCTAGGAGAATTTCGCCAGACAATACGATGATAGTCTGTTTCGGGTTTTCGGATCAAAATCTGTCGAAACATTTTTACTATATCGGCTGTAAATACGAATCGATGCTGGCGGAAACGAAGACAAACTCCGAAAAGATCTCTTTGTATAGGAGGACCTATGTATAAATGGCTATTAATAGACTGCCCAGTTGAGTCACCGACTGAGCCATCAAAAACGACCCGAAGCTTAGTCGTAGAACTGTCGGGCTTAAACACCGCATGATGTGGAAGATAAAAATGTCGACCATGGGAAGATTTTTCCTCATCATCAGGTACGCTTTCCATATGACCAAGACTTAAGTAATCTTCCATAAACTTTCTATATTGTCGCTCTAAGTCAGGGTTTTTTTGAAATCGACGCTCCATAGAATTTAGCCGAGACATGGTGGCAGCTAGTGTGTTACTAAAAGAAGGCGATGGAGTTTTCAAAAGTAAAGGAACAATATATCTACCGTCTTCAGAGCGAGAAACAAATTTTCGAAATAATAATTCAGCAGGATCATTATCTGTTTGGATCCTGACTGTGGAAACTTCCTCCAGTTCCCAAAAGCGTTGCAAGAGATAATCAGTATCAACAGATGATTCGGCATTGCATATGCCAACGCAAGAAATTTGATTAAAAACGAATTCTCCTGTAATGACCCATCCAAAGGAAGTATTCTGCGCCAACGGTCTTCCTTCTGGGCCTATGATTTGTTCTGGTTTTAGAATCGACCAAACTCTGTCTGCTCCTAGTAAAATATCTACCGAACTCGAAATATTAAATAGTGGATCAGCTAGTTCCAACCCTTGAATATAGGCCCACGACGAACTATCAACAGAGTGAGTTGGTAAGTTAGAAGTTAGTTTGCTCAAAATATGTACATCACACTGTAGAACGGTGTTGCTAACCCTCGAAGCCAATGAAATTGACATATATCCGTTAGTGTGAATAGCATTTGTAGAAGAAAGTCCTAAAATAGGAATCCGAGAATGTTTTCGACGAAGACCAATACGTTGAGCTAATGCTTCTGTAATGAATGAAGACTGTGACCCTGTGTCTAGTAACACTCTACATTTTATTAGTTCACCCTGATGATTACGAACATAGGAGAGAATGGTAGGCAAAAATGTTTGCTTTGGAAAACCAAAATTGAAAGAATGGTTGGTCAACAAGGGAGAATCAGAACTAGCAACAGGAACACCGGAGGTAACGTCAGCATTTGAGTTGTCTACAGGAAAATCGGAAGAAGATTTCCCTTTCGAAGAATATTCAGGACCACTAGATTGATTGGAGTGGACAAGTGAGTGATGCCGCGATTTACAGACTCGACAACGAAAATGGCTAAAGCATTTGTAAGATGCGTGGCCAGAACGAAGGCAATTAAAACACAATGAATTGTCTTTAAGAAATTTCCGACGAGAATCAATACTTAGCGAAATAAACGAAGGACACTCTGATAGTTTGTGATCACCTTTGCATTTGAAGCACTTAGGGTTTTGTCCTGCTGACTCAGCAACGTGTGAGCGAATTGAAGTCGGTTGCTTTTTTCGCGATGTACCCGGAGTGTTCATAGGAGTGCAAGATTTAAACGCATCACATCGTAATTCAAGAAAATCAAGCAATTCCTGCACCATACAGTCGTCCCGAGAACCTACTTTTTTAGCCCAAGCATGTCTGGTTACCTCATCGAGCTTGTTGAGAAGCAGAAAAATAATCCAAGGGTCACGCGTTTCTTTCTTCGCTGCCTGAAGACCACGAATAACTTCATCGGCACCGTCCGTAATTTTTCGTAAGGTGTCTGCATTTGACGAAGACATAGTAGGCAGTGAAACGAACGATTGTATAAGGGAATGTACGAGTAAGTTTACGCGATTATACCGTTTTTCGAGTTTTGTCCATGCCCCAATATAATTAGCATCGGTGGGGGATATATGGCTGATAAGATCAGCAGCTTCGTTTCGCAAAAAAGATTTTAAGAAATGAAATTTTTGAGTAGGGGTAAGCTTATCATTTGTATCTACCGTATCGATAAACATGTCGCGAAATGTAGGCCAATCTTTGTAATTGCCGGAAAATGGAGGAATGTTAATTTTAGGAAGGCTTACATTCGAAGATTTACAAGACGAATTAAGTTTGCTTAGAAATGAGGATTGATTTTGGGCAAGCTCCTCGACAAGATTAATTTGTTTATCAACACTCTGTTTCTCCCGAATAGCTTTCGTAAATTTCGTATGTGCACCAAAATATTTCATTTCGTATTCTTCAAATTCTGCTTCAAGCGTAAAAACTGCTTGCTCGTCTAAACCTTCCAAAGACGAAATATGGTGGAACGAAAAGTCTTTCCACGCGATTTCTAATTTTTCTAATCTGACTTCTAACATCGGTAAATCCTCATCGCCCGTAAGAGATTCACAAAAATTCGTCGCACGCGTAATGGCTCCCTTAGCATGTCCACGAAGTTGCAGTGACGTCATTTTAATCAAATACAATTATTGTTCTTAATTAAGAAATCGAAATTTAATCCACCACACCTTGAATAATTTCTTAATGATTTCTATAAACCGGTACTTTAAGCTATTGTCTTTTTAGCGATTAATATTAATAAGTTTAATTAGCTATTGAATACTTTTTCTTATTTGTGAATTAAACACTCGATTTTTCAATTAATCACCAGTTCAAAAAATATTAAATATCCGGCTCGAAGGACCAATGATTTTGTTTATAATAAAATAAATCACTAAATAGTGGAAAACACAACCAATCAATATTTCAAATTTTATTGTTCTTACCAAGATCTCTAGAGATCTTACCAGCTTGGCGATCGAATTCAAAAAGGGACAATTCAAGTTTTCTTAGAATCATAATCGATTTACATAAATGCGAAAAACGAAGCTTTCATTATATACATTGTACATATGTACATACAATTTTGGCGCATTGCAGATGGCAAAACAGTTTTATGATATCATCTAGCATTGATTTCAAATATAATTTACAAACAATTGTAGAAAGGGATTATCTCTTAATCCGAGTAGCAAAAAACAATAAGAAACACTTCATAGGGTAAAGTTTACAATGTTTGGTAATTAGAGTAAGATGTTTAAATTCAATATAAATTAATTCAATATAATTAATTAAGTAAAAAGATTTAAGTTATCAATATAATAAAATAAAGCGATTTAAATCACAAACACTAAGTTTTCAGTATTTCTCTTACTATTAACATATCTCCAAAAGTTTTTTGGGTTGTTTTTTATTTCGGTTTCAGTATTTAAAATATAGTCATTATAAAGATTATCTTTATAGTCAATAAACATAATTCTTAGGTCATTATATATTACCAAGTCATTATCAGCTTTTGTTTTATTATATTTAATCCAGGCCTTGTTTCTTTTATTTTTTAAGTTTTTTAAGCAAGAGTCAAACCATGGGGTAGATTTAGAATTATTGCGCGGTTTTCTCAATTGAGTGGTCTAATAAAAAATTAGAATTTAGACCACATAGCATTAATTTAACAATTCTCAAACAAATGATTCCAGTTAACATTTCGTAACAGGTTGAAAAGTTCATTAAGTCTGAATTTTTAAATTAAATTCAAGATTTTATTTAGAGCCATTAGGAACATTACATACATTTAAATTAAAAGAAAGATCTAATGCTGGGTGATGTCGGTCTTCTTCGACAAATAGGGTATTGGCTGAATTTACAACAGTATCAGCATTGAGTGTGTCCGAGAAGAATATAAGGACCAATATTTTGTTGAAGTTGTCGGCAATCCCAATCAAATTGGCCTAGTCCACATCAGGAAAGACCGTCAATTGTCAAGAATTCGTTGGTAGAGGACATGTTAATAGGAGATAGATAGTTTTCATGCGTTTGTTTAGTCCAGATCAAGTTTGGAAGATTGAAATCTCCTTAGACTAGTAACTCGTGTTGTGGCTCAATTTGATCGTTTATTTTGTTTATGCAATTAATTAAGTTTTCATAAACTTTGTAAGGAGAGCTTGGATTTATATATATAATGTAAAGCAGTCCTGTCTCAGTTTTAACTGTTCTGCAAATCATTTCTACATCAGATTGATGAAAGTCGCCAACTTTTCAACCGGGCCAAAGCCAAAAGACTAGCCTCTCACTGTGACTCTTACAAAGAATCCCTAAGAAGCTACAAGAAGGCACTAAGTAAATCTTTTTGGATATTCTTGGCGATCCTTCTGTGGCACGATAGAAGAAACTTCTGAATCCTCTAGGTTACGGAAGATTTTTCAACTAGTCCAGCTATGCCAAGCTGCTTGAAAAATGCAGACGACTCCTGGACAAATTCAAGTAATGAATCGCTGAACTTACTATTGGACACTCACTTTCCTGATAGTTCTCTTACCGAAACTTGCAAGAATTATATATGTACGTTCAACTTCAAATACAACATATCCCCAAGGTCTGATCACAAGGGATAAGCTACAATGGGCTCTCAACAGCTTCAAACAATTTAAAGCTGCAGGACCAGATGGAATAATACCAGCCGAATTACAAAAGACTTATGATATAATTGCACCAATCCTATAGGCAATTTTACCAGCTGTCTTTACCTGGTCCATGTTCCCTCGGCATGGAGAGAAGTAAAAGTTGTTCTTAAACCTTACTACTTACTTAAGGTGGCGCTACAGTCCGGGGCGGACCTGGGCCTCAACCAACAAGCGTCTCCAGCCAGCTCGGTCCCTAGCTAGCTGTCTCCAGTTTCGCACGCCAAGTTGGTTGAGGTCTTCTCCCACCTGGGTGCGCCACCTGAGTCGCGGTCTTCCTCTACTGCGCCGTCCCTCGGGATTGGATTCGAAGACCTTCCGGGCTGGAGCGTTGATGTCCATCCGCTCTACATGACCTAGCCATCTAAGCCGTTGGACTTTGATTCTGCTAACTAGGTCAGTGTCGCTGTACAGCCCGTACAGCTCGTCGTTATATCTTCTCCTCCATTCTCCATCTATGCGTACGGGACCAAAAATCGCCCGAAGAATTTTTCTCTCAAAGCATCCTAAGACGCTCTCATCTTTCTTTGACAGGGTCCAGGCCTCAGCGCCATAAATGAGAACCGGGATGATGAGTGTCTTATAGATGGTGATTTTACATGCTCGAGAGAGGACTTTACTTCTCAATTGCCTTCTAAGTCCAAAGAAGCAGCGATTTGCAAGAGTTATTCTTCGTTTGATTTCAGCGCTGGTGTCGTTGTCTGCATTAATAGCGGTGCCTAGGTAGACAAAGTCCTTAACTACCTCAAAGTTATAGCTGTCCATGGTGACGTTTTGTCCAAGACGTCGTTGTTCAGTGTCCTTTTTTGATGACAGCATATACTTGGTCTTGCCCTCATTGACCATTAAACCCATCTTCTTCGCTTCCGTCGCAATGCTCAAAAACGCTCCACTGACATCACGCTTTGATCTTCCAATTATGTCAATATCATCTGCGTATCCGAGTAATTGGATGGATCTTTGGAAGATTGTGCCTCTAGTGTTGACGGTTGAGTTTTGCACAATTCTTTCCAGAACGATGTTGAAGAAGTCGCATGACAATGCATCGCCTTGCCTAAAACCTTTTTTGACATCAAATGCATCGGTAAGATCTTTTCCGACCTTGATAGAGCAGCGTGCATTCTCCATCGTCATTCTGCACAAACGGATAAGTTTGACAGGGATGCCAAAACTAGACATTGCTCGGTAGAGCTCTTCCCTATAGATGCTGTCATACGCGGCTTTAAAATCGATAAAGAGATGGTGGGTATCGATTTGAAGCTCCTGGGTTTTTTCCAAGATCTGCCGTAGTGTGAATATTTGGTCGATAGTGGACTTTCCTGGTCTGAAGCCACACTGATAAGGACCAATCAGGTTGTTGACGAATGGCTTCAGACGTTCACATAATACGGCAGAGAGGATCTTATACGCAATGTTAAGAAGACTGATGCCTCTGTAGTTGGCGCAGTTTAGAGGGTCTCCTTTCTTATGTATCGGGCACACTATGCTGAGATTCCACTCATCGGGCATGCTTTCTTCCGACCAAATTTTGCAGATGAGTTGGTGCATGCTCCGTACCAAGTCATCGCCTGCTGCTTTGAATAGTTCGGCAGCGATGCCGTCAGCTCCAGCAGCTTTGTTTGACTTAAGTTTAGATATAGCTATCTTCACTTCGTCAAGGTCGGGTAGGCGGAATTGTTGATCTGCGTCGCCGAGGTTGAGTGGTTCTATCTCCCTTACAGCGGAATTCGGTTCGTCATCGCCGTTATATAATTTGGAGAAGTGATCTTTCCATATTCTCAGCATCGACTGTGGTTCTACTACGATGTTCCCTTGATCGTCTTTACAGGCTTCGGTTCGTGGCTGGTACCCTTGGGAGGTTTTTTTTACCTTTTGGTAAAATTTACGAACCTCATTCCTGTTGTGACATCCCTCTATCTCCTCGATCGCGCGCTTCTCATGCTCCCTTTTTTTCCGTCTAAGAAGCCGGTGTTCCTCTCTCCTCTTCTGCTCGTAGAGCTCGCGAGCAGCTCTCGTCCTTTTGTGCAGCGCCGTTTTGTATGCCTCTTGTTTCGCTGCGTGAGCTTGCTGGCATTCGTCGTCAAACCAGGGGTTTCGCTGTGGTGGCCGTGTGAAACCTAGCACTTCAGAGGCGGCATCTCTGATGGCTGCAAGGCAATGTTGCCACTGGTTTTCAATGCTTAATGCAGGAAGCATAGGACTCCTTAGGAGGTTATTAGAGACACGATCGGAAAAGGACATGGCAGTCTCTTGCGATTGTAGCCGTCTAACGTCGAATCTTCTCACAGTACTTCCTTGTTTTGGCTTGGATCGGGATATCCGTAGCCGTACCTTGGCTACAACGAGGTAGTGGTCCGAGTCAATGTTGGCCTCTCGGAATGTTCGGATATCCTGGATACTGGAGAAGTGTCGTGCGTCGATCGCAATGTGGTCAATCTGGTTGACGGTTGATTGATCAGGAGATTTCCATGTCCCCTTGTGGATATTAAGATGCGTGAACTGCGTACTAGCTACCAGAACGTCTCGCCCCGCAGCGAAATCGACCAGCCTGAATCCGTTGTCGGAGGTAGTGTCGTGCAGGCTGTATCTCCCGATTATGCCACCAAAGATGTCTTCTCTTCCTAGCTTGGCATTAAAATCTCCTAAGACAATTTTAATGTCATAGCCAGGGCACTGCTCATATGTCTTGTCCAAGAGCTCGAAGAACATATCTTTGGTGTCTTCATCTTTCTCCTCTGTTGGGGCATGCGCGCATATTAGGCTTATGTTGGCGAATTTAGCCTTGATGCGGATTGTCGTGATGCGCTCGCTCACACTGTTGAAACTCAAGACTTTTTGCCTGAGCCTAGTTCCAACAACAAATCCACACCCAAATAGACGCTGTCTTTGTTCTCGGTAGCAGTCGCCGTAGTAGATATCGCAGTCTTTTAGTTTGCGTTTACCCGGTCCATCCCATCGCACTTCTTGGATGGCTGTAATATCTGCCTTGCAGCAGTTTAGGGCTTCCGCTAATTGTTCGGCTGCACGTGGTCTGTTAAGGGACCTAACATTCCACGTACATATCCGAAGTTCGTTGTCCTTATTTCGTTTGCGTGGGTTGTCAACAGTGAATCCGTCCGTATCCGAGGCTTGTTGTTGCTTCGAGACTATGATGTTTTTACGTGGCCAGGAAGTCACCCCGACGGCACAACCCCCAACCTGGAGGGCGAGATCCTTAGTATAACTCCAAGGAAGGGGAGCCGGATGAACCGCTCCTTATAGGCCTGGGCTCCGAATATGTCGAAGAAGCCCTATAAGGTGTTCACTAAGTAGTTCGACCTTACTGGAACTGTAGACGCCACCGTTGATTCTATCTCGAGAATTCGTCCGCTGCCGCCTGGATAAGGAGAGGTGCCTTAGTGGAAACACCTCTCCCCCCCTCTCTCGTTTGCTGCCCCCAACAACTTTCCACTGGGGTTGGAACCCAATCTCCAGTTGAGGTACTAGGCACCCGATGTTCACCGCGGGGAGGTGAGAGTAGGAGTTGATAGACAGAGGTGGGTTTTGAGAAAAACCTGTGGACGCTTGTTCTTAAACCTAAGCAGGTAAATACTCGCAAGTCAATTGTAAAGATCTACGACCTATAAGTCTATCATCATTCCTTTTTAAGACCTTGGAAAGATCAATTGATATCCATTTAAGGGCACGTATCGATACAAGACTTTTGTCTTCGTCTCAAAATGCCTACTGTAAAGGTAAATTTATGAAAACAGCGTTACACACTTTAGTACGCACCATCGAATATTCCCTCCATCATAAAGAGTTCACTATGGTTGCTTTTCTTGACATCGAAGGTGCCTTTAACAACGTGGACACATCTGCACTAACATCTCTAAATGTAGGGAGTTCGCTTCAGGAGTTAATTTATTTAATACTGACTAGCAGAATAATTAACTCAAAACTGGATAACTCTTCTAGTAGACGATTCGTTAGTAGAGGAACACCGAAAGGTGCTGTTCTATCCCCTCTCCTCTAAAACCTAGTGGTGGATGGAATCCTAACTAGTCTGGATGCGGAGGGTTTCAGAATGATAGCCTATGCGGACGACGTTGCCATAGCAGTTTCAGGAAAGCATCTAAACATCCTCAAAAAACTCTTACAAAATGCTTTGGACAGACTTATACTTTTGGGCTAATCGGTGCGGACTGGGTGTTAACCCACACACTGTGTGTTAACCCACACAAAAGTCTTAGATAAAAAACTAAATTTGAAACGCAACCTACAGGAAAGATTCAAAAAAGCTACTGTAGCTCTCTTTTCTATAAAAAAAGTTATTGGTAATGGGGTTTAAAACCCAGAATCACGCATTTGCTATAAAAATCGGTAATCAGACCGATTTTAACGTACGGTGTGGCAGTATGGTGGACTGCTTTAGAGAAAGGTATAAACCGGGAAAAATTAAATAAATATATAAGCGGATCGCTTCGCACAACCTAACACCTCTTGACATTTTTAGGAAACAAATGACTGCTAGCTCTGCTATTTGACTCAAAGCTTCGTCGCAGTGGACTAACAACAACAGTGGCCACTCCGTAATTCTAAGGTACTTAGAATAAATTTCAAAGCACACAGACTACACCATCTATCAACTGCAATTCGACAGAAACTTCCAGATTTCTATACCTACCAGATCTTTTTGGGATAATAAGACATTCTTGGAGGATAAGTCAATCCATTTTTACATAGATAGGTCAAAAACAAAAGAAGGGGTTGGTGGAAGTGTTAACTCTGAACGACTGAAATTAAGTCTCTCATTCCGCCTTCCCAATCATTGCAGCGTGCTCCGTCGAAACTTTTAACGATAAAAGAAGTCTTGCCTTAGCTCAAAGAAAACGTGATATCAACCAACATCTGATATCCGTATTTTCTATCAGCCCGCTATCAAATCTCTGGACTCTGTCTCTACAAACTCTATAACAGTCTTTAACTGTCGATAATCTAATGTAGATGGCGCAACAGTTTGATATTCACCTTTGCTGGGTGCCGGGCCATAGAGACATTCCAGGTAATTGTAAGTCAACTCGCCATGAACGGTACAGTACAGCCCATCCTACTACGTTTGGCAAGTACTGGCATACCAATCGCTGCTTGTAAACTGCTACTAATGCAAGACGCTGCGAGGAGGGCAGGCACCAGGTGGACCAACATCACCACGTGTCAAGCCACAAAAAACATCTGACCAACACTGGATATAAAACGTTCAAGCGGCTTGCTCTCTCTAAGCAGATCGCATATAAGCTCGATAATAGGTATCATAACCGGATTAATAGGAAAGCACGCCACTAGGAGTATTCTCAAATGACTTTTGCAGAAGCTGTATGGACGAGGAAGAGAGGCACATGCCCTGCTTTGGCTCGGAAACGCAAGAATTACCTAGGAGAATTCTTCTTTAACGATCTAAATCATATCGTTATAATCAGCCTCTCAAGTTTCGTAAGGGACTCAAGCTGGTTCTATTGAGCTTAGGAGGAAGCCTCAAGATTCATGTGGTATCACAATGGGCCATTAAACTGGCCTAAGTGTGTCCGTTTCCATCTTGGACAGCCACTATAACCTAAACCCATATACACCCGTTATTTTGTGAAGTTGTTTTAAGAACTAACGAACCGATTTCAATAATTTTTTTCCAAGTTCGTATACTGTCTTAATAATATTTGATAATCAAAAATGAATTTTAGAAAAATATTTAATATTTCTTTTTTTTTCAAAATTCGACTTCTCGAAAATGGGTCAGCATTGTTTAAGAGAATTTCAAAAATAAAACGTACACTAAATAATTTGGGAGATACAATTTTTTTTCTGGATGCTAACGACGTTGGTCTTATAAATACTATAGGCTTTTGACCACGAGGTCTGAGTGAAAAACTTTAGTTTTTTTTTTTCACTTTTCATAACAAGAATTACTCATATGGAATTTGTCAATTCCTCGAAAGAGGCAGCACCCGTGAAAAAAACTTTGGATGGCATAGGCAGGGATCAAACCCAAGACCTTTGGCATGACGCACTAACCATCATGCCAAGGGTACTACTGCTAATGACGTTGGTCTTATATATACTCCAGGCTTTTGACCTCGATATCTGAGCGAAAAACGTTTGTTTTTTTTTCTAGTATTGCAAAAAATCGTATTATGTCTGCAAAGAAAGACTCACTAAGTTCTAATCGAAAAGTAATCGTAAAAAAAACTATAGGAACATTGTCACAGCCTTGAACCATATACTAAAAGAACTAGTAATCTCGAAAAGAACCTCATAAACTAAAGACGTTAATACTTTATTTTAACGTTTTCTTAAAAAAAAAAAACAAGAGTAAGAAAAACGGTATTTAAAAAATCAGGTTCATAGAAACCGAGATATCGTACTCAATGCATCTCATCATTTTATTTTTCTCAAAATAAATTTTGAAATACCTTAATTAATCCTTCCCCATTTCTAAAAATAATTTATTATTTACTTAAAACTGAATTTATTCAAAAAAATATCTTGAGCTGAGTTAAAATACAGAACCGATTTAAAAACTAATTTAAGGTCTTATCTAGGTTTCAACCACGAAACTAGGATAATCTGTTTCTTAGGCACTCTGAAACCTCCGGAAGAAAGTTTTAACTTGAATAAAAATTAGCATTTGAATTTTTCATTAAAAACAATTATTATATAAAAGTTCCCATACTATGTCTATATATTCATGATACCTTACTTAAAAAAGGATGTTTGTATTTAAACTCTTAAAAACGTAAGAAACTCTAAAGCCTATGAAATCCTTAATTAACTCCCTCAAAATAAAAGAAACAAAATAAATCCTAATGCTGTACCTATACAAATTTGTTTATATATTTTTACTCATTAGATTCTCTGTCGAAGGTTTTCGCATTAACCTTAACTCACTTACTTAGTCACGTGAAAAATTAATAAAAGACGAAAAATGCCTTACACCCTTATAAATCTGGGTCATAAAAAGCTCCTATCATCCGTCTATCGTCTATCGTCTTCATCTTCGTTTTATTCAACTTCATCTTCATCTTAATTTACATACATCTATATGTTCATCTAAAAATCTTTTCACACCCAATTCACATTCAATGAGGTTGTGGTTTTGAAGTGAGACTGATGATGAGATGACAACCCTGCCAACCCCAACACCACAAGCAGACACATCATCTGATTTATCGTGACTTGAATAAATCTATTCGCTATTTTCTCGCGCCCTTGCCTTGGTTTGGTGTAATTAAAACTTGGCTTTGCTTAGCCTTTACGTCATCATTCATTTAGGTTAGAATATTTTCACTTTAAAAGTATTAAACGTGATAACAATCACTGCGAAACTTCTGGTGATCTCTCTTTCTTTCTTTCCTTTTTTCTAGCTTTTGTCCTTGTCTGTCTTTTTCTCTGTTGATTCAGTAAAGTTGAAATACCCGAGTACCTATGTATGTACCTTTTTAAATTTTTGCTGTAAGGAAAAGTTTTATTTGTACTTTGCCTGATTAAGAATTCAAAGAAGTCATCCTCCAAATTGTCACATTCGCATTCATGCGAAAGACAATTTGCTTCAAATGTAAATGGAAAGTTTTAAACAAAAGCCAGCCAGCAACTGAACTTTTGACAATTCCAGATTCCTCACATTAAATGAACCCTGTACGCAATAAAACTGAAGTTTTTACATCTTCGTCGACGTCGGCATCGGAATCGTCATCGATAACATGACAGTGGAAAAAATGTCAAATAATTTGAAAGATCTTTGGATATAGGAACAGAAAAGTATATGTCAAAAGATATGTCACTCATATTTCAAAATCGAATTGATGTTAAACCGGAGACAGGAACGGATGGGATAAAAAATATTCATAAAATAATTTCACGTTCCATTTATCACTCAAATGAGATATTACGATATTCGTGAAAGAAATAGAACACATGGAAGAAACTTAAACTTTTCCTTGACTATAACATGAGTACATTATAGGGGTGGAATAAGCTAAGAAAAGGCCTTCGAAGAATTTATAAAAAGTTTTCCAATGAAAGGCCTGGTGTTTGGGCACCTGTCACTTTTAAAGCTTTCCGTTTTTGACATTTGACATTATTCTACTTCTTAACATGAAGCGATACACGTTTTTAGGACGTATTAAAATTGGTTAAGTTCCCTACAAAAATTTCAAATATTTTGCAGCCCCAGTTTGCAATACTAAAGCACCTTTAACCCAAAAAAAAAGTGGGAAACAAATGTAAGTTTTTGGGACAATTTTGTAAAAAATGACAATTGAAAATATTACTGCTACGGACTAAGCTGTGTTAACGAAAAGGGTTTTTTGGAATCAGGTATCAACAAACGGCTTTACACCTTATACTGCACAAAGACTTATGTCAGGTTAGGAAGTAGAGATGGCAGTCACAAGCAGCCCTAGATGCGCGACTCAAAAGCGCCGTTTTGGAACCATAAACTCGTATTGAAAAATAAAAATAAAGGTAGGTCATATCTTCCTGAATATGGTACAGTGCGCTAAACTCTTCCACCTGCGGTTGGATTCTGTTAAAAAAATTAGGAAAGTTATGCCCTTCATAGCTCCGAACGAAATATTTACTCTTTCCGCAACTGAGCTATGAAGGGGCGATCCTTGCCAGACCAACTTATCAGCCAGTTTGTTTCCATCAATACCACTATGAACCACAACCCAAATAAGAGAGACTTGGAAGCTGGTGTTAAGGCTGTATAGTTCATCCCGACATTGTTGGACTATTATAGAGGATGTTGTGGCCTAACTGATAGCAATAATACGCCAGGCTGTCAGCGCAGATAGCAGTGCTTCTACTTTGGTTTAAGTTTGAACTAAGTATTTTGTATGATTCCTAATAATCCCGCTTGAAATACACTGCTACAATCATGTAGCCGAAAAGACTTAGAGACATTTTAAGGACTCAGAGAAGGTATTCCCAATCCCTTCTGGTAGAAAAGATGGCTTTAAAATCTTTGCTGAGGTTCAAGGCGGGGATGCAGTAGTATGTGCCCGTCACAAAAATATCCGCAATAATCAGTTCGTTAGTGCTCTCATGTCCATAGGGTCTGGAAAACCCTAGCGCAATGCACGTTACTAAATATTTAATGTGTTGGTCTACTGGTCTGGTAGGAGGTGCAGAATAAAATGTAAGGCATCTGTTAAGCAGGATCGAAGGACCCTGATATTAGCTTTTCTTTGAATCTTCCATAGATTCTCGGTATTGTATTTTTTGCGAAGCGCAGGTCACCACAAAAACGATCCACAAAATCATCTTCGATTGAAGGACCCACTTTTTACCAACAGCTTGTCTACAGGCGTAAAAGACCATGCAGACCTTCTTAACCCACTCTTCAATTGTTACTTTCCAGTTAAGTTTTGGATATAGAATGACTTCTAGATAGGCAACGGCCTAGTCACTGATAAAGCTTCGGTTCCCATCGATCACCGAAATCAAGCATCAGTGAGCGTGGTTAGAAGACATATAGGGGACCATCTCGAAACCTACCGCGTACTGTGGTTATGTATTCTTTCTGTCTGTTGTTCCTTCTCCTCTGTCCTTCTGTCTTGTGTTGTTATCACCTTACATAGTCTAGTAGCTCAAGGTGCTGTGCTCGCTGCTCTGTATATTTATGTGCTGAGTAGAGTGTAATTTAAAGTAATGTAATGGCTTCTAGATAATTCACGCTAGAGGATAATGACGCGATTTGACCGTTCAGTCGGGGTAGGGTGCGGTCAGGAAATTTAATTTTGGTCGTGAAGACCATCAGTTAAGTTCTGCCGTTCTGCTCGTGGCACAGGTGACAAATTTCTTCAGAGCTATCTCCGTGATTTCGCTAATCGTGGTGACGAACTTTCCCGACACCAATAAAACCAAATTAATAGCATAAGCTATGACCTTTACCCCGTTTAACCGTTCTCGCAACCCAGAAGTCTTTATATGGTTGCTAAAAATTTTGCATGAAATTTTGGGCATCTTTAAAGCAGTTTTAACTCACCCCGAATATTTTACAATCAAAATATTTACTTATCATCTGACTCCAACTCTTGCCTAGCGACGCTGATTCCTCCTCTACTGTAGTGCGCCATGTACTTCTCGATCGTCCAGCTCTTCTTCCTTCTTCTGTGAGCGGATTCTACTGCATTGCTTGGCGTGCAATGCAGTCGTTACCTTTTCGAAGCGTATGTCCAACCCTTTGCCACTTACGTCTTCGTATTATAGATCTTACAGGTTACTGAACTATCTTTCTATGAATGACCTCATTTGAAATTCGGTTTGGCCTTAGGATGTTACGAAGATATCTATTCACGGAGGTTTGCAGTTTTCTTATTATGGCTGAAGTAACCTTCCAGATTCGACATTTGTGCTAAACAGTCGAAGCTTGGTTCTTAAGCTGATAGAGTTATTCCTCCAAATTTTTGGCAGCATACCGAACGCCGCTTTTGCATTGTCGATGCAGCAGATGACGTCTTGTTCGGTTCCTCCTTCGATAGAAACGATGCTTCTAAGGTATTGAAAGCTCTCCACTTTTTCCATCGGTTGCGAGAAAATATTTATTTGAGAGGAGGCTAATCATTTTTGTTCTGCCGGAATTAATTTTCAGCCCCACAACTTCTGCTTCTCTTTTCACACTTGTTGTCATTTGTTGGAGATCCATGATCCTATGAGAGAGTAAGCAGACATCGTCCACGTAATCCAAGTGCTATAAATAGGATGTCAAATTCCCTTAGATCTATCCGCTACCTGACAGAGCTGAGCGCAGTACATCGCTTATCACCAACAAAAACAATATTGGCGACAGAATACAGCCCTGTCTGACTCAACTTCGGGTTTGAAAATCATCTGAAAACCTAACATCGTGCAGAACGTGACACTTGGATCCATCATATGCTCCTTTAATAATAGCAATTAGTTTTTCTGGAATGCCTCTCCTCCGTAAAGCTAACCAGATATACCCCTGTTAACGCTATCAAAGCCTTCTCAAAGTCGATGAAAAGCAGATGTTGTGGTGATCGATATTCAACGCACTGTTCAATAATGATCCGCAGGGTGTTAATATTATCAATACAGGAGGATCCAGTACCCAGCTTGTTCGGCATCGAGTGAGGCCTCTGGGTGTTCTCTGATGCGTTCCAATATGACTTTTGCTACTATTTTGGCAACGGCTAGAACGCAAATTCCTCTCCAGTTTTCGCAATTTGTAAGATCTCCTTTTTTTGGGAGCTTGACAATATTTCCCTTTTTGCACTCGTGGGGGAAGTTTTGGTGGTCCAGTTTTTTTTCTATTAGCGGATGAAGCAGTTTGCTTGATGACTTTGGTACTGCTTGTAAAATATCTGCGGGAATTCCATCAAGTCCTACCGCTTTGTTGTTCTTAAGTGCTTTAATTGTGGGAACGATCTCATCTTTACTGGAAGGTGCTGTGCGGATTCGGGGATAATAAACGGTGATTTTTTAAGAGCTTGAAAACTTTAAAAAAAAAAACGCATAAAATTTGCAAAATCTCATCGATTCTTTATTTGAAACGTTAGATTGGTCCATGACATTTACTTTTTGAAGATAATTTCATTTAAATGTTGACCGCGGCTGCGTCTTAGGTGGTCCATTCGGAAAGTCCAATTTTGGGTAACTTTTTCGAGCATTTCGGCCGGAATAGCCCGAATTTCTTCGAAAATGTTGTCTTCCAAAGCTGGAATAGTTGCTGGCTTATTTGTGTGGCCAACTTACCGGTCCATTCCTTGAGATGAATTGTTCTCCGAATTTTTCCCTCAAAATGGCCATAGAATCGCGAGCTGTGTGGCATGTAGCGCCATCTTGTTGAAACCACATGTCAATTAAGTTCAGTTCTTCCATTTTTGGCAACAAAAAGTTTGTTAGCATTGAACGATAGCGTTGCGTCCAACAGCATCTTTGAAAAAATACGGTCCAATGATTCTACCAGCGTACAAACCACACCAAACAGTGCATTTTTCGGGATGCATGGGCAGTTCTTGAACGGCTTCTGGTTGCTCTTCACTCCAAATGCGGCAATTTTGCTTATTTACGTAGCCATTCAACCAGAAATGAGCCTCATCGCTGAACAAAATTTGTCGATAAAAAAGCGGATTTTCTGCCAACTTTTCTAGGGCCCATTCACTGAAAATTCGACGTTGTGGCAGATCGTTCGGCTTCAGTTCTTGCACGAGCTGTATTTTATACGGTTTTACACCAAGATCTTTGCGTAAAATCTTCCATGTGGTCGAATAACACAAACCCAATTGCTGCGAACGGCTACGAATCGACATTTCACGGTCTTCAGCAACACTCTCAGAAACAGACGCAATATTCTCTTCTGTACGCACTGTACGCATTCGTGTGGTTGGTTTAATGTCCAATAAAGTAAACTGAGTGCAAAACTTGGTCACAATCGCATTAATTGTTTGCTCACTTGGTCGATTATGTAGACCATAAATCGGACGTAAAGCGCGAAACACATTTCGAACCGAACACTGATTTTGGTAATAAAATTCAATGATTTGCAAGCGTTGCTCGTTAGTAAGTCTATTCATGATGAAATGTCAAAGCATACTGAGCATCTTTCTCTTTGACACCATGTCTGAAATCCCGCGTGATCTGTCAAATACTAATGCATCAAAATCCTAACCTCAAAAAAATCACCCTTTAGTTTCTTCAGGCGCTTTAGAAATTATCGGCTGCACGTTGTTTGCAAACACTCGGTCTAAAACCGACGGAAAGTGTTCTTTCCACCTCCTGACTTGCTTATCCACCGAACTTATCAATACCGTCTATTTCTTCCACCAGGTGTTGGTGGAAAAAGAAAATTGGCGCTTCCATTTGGTTGATATTGTTTTCCAAAGACCAGGTAACACTTCTAATTCCCTATCAACCACAAGCTTTATTTCTTTAAACTAAAGATTTTGTGAGTTTAACAAGTCTGATTTTTGTTTTTAATTCAATTTTATTTTATTTTTTCCAATCTTATAATTTTCTATTATTTGTTAAAAAGTTCGTGGATTGGGCCCTATATACTCAGAAAGTAGTTTGGCCTTATTTCTCCGTCACCCTGGCAACTCAAGTTCTTATAGTTGTGTTCCTCTAATACAAATCCATTGCGAACTGCATAATTCGTTTTCACTTAAAAATTATATATTTCATTTGAGTCAACACACATTTTTCAAAACTTGTATTTTTTGTTGCAAGAGCAAGACATTCTGTGGAAAGCAGCAAGAAAAATCGCTTGAAATTGAATTTTCTTATATTTCAGCAACGAAGTCAGCCCCATATATTCTCGCTGTATAAGTTATAAGGAAAAGCAGGATACTGCAGCAGCAACAGCAGGAGCTGAAGTAGAAGTAGAAGCAGGAGCAACCGAACCCAAGCCCAAACGCAGCATATACACGAAAATAAAAAAATTATATTTATTTTTCAATGTTTGCTGTTAAATATAAAAATATAATTTTGTTGCATTTGCAGGAGCAGTGAGTAGAGAGTTAGTTCCCAAGAAGCTGGGAAAATAAAAATAAATGAAATAAAATTGGACTCACATAGAAGGTTTTCTTCCCTATAGATATTGTACCTTCAACCTACAAGCTCAGTATTATACGAGTGAAGGAAGCCATTTTCTTGGTAGGTTCGTTGCATTGCAACTTATTTTATTTTTCTATATATAAGTTGCTACTCGCTGCTGATGCCTGTTGTGTTGCATTTTTCTTCCCTATGAATGGCAGAGAAAAAGGATATATGAGTTGTGGAGCCGTTTATCCTATTTTACTGGGTAGCAGACAGGCAGGCAGGAGTAGATACACGATACATAGGTAGAGTACAGAGGTATATACTCACATAAATCATTTCCAAATAGAATTTCCTTCATTTTATTCCTTAAGTAGAAAATGGGCAGGGCAGGCATTTCTTCTATTTTCTATTTTGGCGTTTGGATTTGAAGAGGGCGGTGATGAGGCATGAGATAAAACGGGAAAAGGAAGTAATAAAATTCTCCGAATGCTTTGACTGGATTTATTATTTTTGTTTCATATTCTTTTTTTGTTTGTATGCTGACAGTAATTGATTGTATCTTAAGAAATAAAGTTACGGGCATATATACGGTGAAACTTAATTATGTGTACTTCTTCCTTTTTATCTGCATCCCACATGATTCATGGAGGTGGATGTTGTTATTTTTGAAATAGATATTGGATATTTCTATCAAAAACTCTTGGAAAAATTCTATTCCTTTTTAAGGATGTGTATCCTTGTTGTTTCATGAATCATGTTTATGCCAATGAGCATGGAAAAACGTTGAAATGTATTATTTACAGTTTATTTATGTTTTTCATCAGGAAACTGTTTTTGTATTTATGTTTCAGGGCTGGAACCAGTTATTTAATTTCTATGTAGATTCATATGTCTTTCATCTTATTAAGGTGCACTTCATAATCAAGTTTAACAGAATCGAAATGCTTTCAAAGATTCGAAATGTTAAAGACAATTATTATAATTATTTTGAAAAATTTCACAAGAAATTGCTTTATTGATATTGGCAGACTTCTTCCAATAAAAGGTTTTATATAGCCTTTTCATAAAAATTTTGTAAAGGCCATTCGCTCGAAAAGTATGATGTTGCTTATCAGCTCTTACCACAAAATGGCCTTTGCACCAATTCATTTTTCAATTATATGTGGTTTAAATTCTCCGTAAATAAGCAAATCATTCACTACTTCTTCCTTTATCGAAGCCCAAATTTAGACAGAATATCAACTTCTCGTGAATTTGATGCTTTGTCTGATTCCATCCAAAGAACTGTTTCGTCATATCCTCGCACTGAAATCGTTGCTACGGGCGATTTCAATGTACACAAATCTTCATGGCTTCAACATTCAGGCCAGACAACACCCGATGGAGTGTGTGCAGAAATCTTCGCTGAGTCAAACCACCTAACTCAACTGGTCAACGAGCCCAGCCGAATTTCGGACGTTGAAGGTCGAGCAGAAAACACTCTTGACTTGTTTCTTACCTCTGACCCTGCTAAGTACACTTTTAGTGTTGTATTTCCTCTTGGCACATCTGACCATTGTGTTACATCAGCAAATGTCTCGTGTCAAAACTATTCAGTTAAAGAAAGAGCTCCTAAGAGAACCGTTTGGCAATACGAGAAAGCCAACTGGGACGGTCTCAATAACTACTTCAAGGTCTTTAACTGGTCACAATGCTTCCTCGATAGTGACGTTGACGCCAGCGCTGTTATGATCACAAGATAAATTCTCTTGGGAATGAGAACTTTTATACTGAACAGGGTTACAAGTATCAGTAAAGAGGTTATTAGGGCCAAAGAGGTAAGTTTCCATTGCTATAAAGCCAACCGTACTGAGGAAAGCAGGAAAAAGTTTAAACAAGCCAGGAAGGCCTGCAACGGCCATATTCGACGGACCAAATTTTTACATGACCAAAAGTTACGTCAAAAAACACTGCAATGTCTCAAAGGCAGTAAAAATGTTTGGTGATTTGTAAAAATCATGAGAAATTCTTCTTTTTCAACGGTTTCTACGCTCGTTGTCAATGACACTCCTTTTGTGAGCTCTTTAGAGAAAGATAATCTCTTTGCTAGGCAGTAAGCCGCCAATTCTATTCTGCCAGTGAGGGTTATGACTCCGCCTGTACTTGAGCGAGTTAGTGATTCTATGGGACCAATCATTTTTCACACTCGTACTGTGGCAAGAGTCCTTAAAGATCTTAACACACACAAATCTGCTGGTCCGGATGGTATCCCCGCTATTGTTCTGAAGAGGTGTTCTTCAATGCTGGCAAAACCACTGCGTAAGCTTTTTCATTTATCCTACTCCTCAGGGCTCGTTTCGAGAGGATGGAAAACTGCATTTATCCAGCCCATCCCCAAAAAAGCCGAATCTTCCACACCCTCTTATTACCGACCGATTGCACTTACGTCGCTTTTTTCCAAGGTAATGGAAACGCTGATTAATAATTAGCTCAAGAAATATCTCGACGATCGAAAGCTTCTTAATGACCGGCAGTACGGTTTTCGAAGCAATAGGTCCACTGGTGATTTCATAGTTCATCTCACCGAACAGTTGAACAAATCTTTACATAGTTTTGGAGAAAGTTTATTGCATTAGATATTCCAAAAGCATTTGATAGGGTTTGGCATCAGGCTCCCTTATCAAAAATGCGTGCTTTCGGTTTTCATGAATCCCTGATTCGTTGGATTAGTAATTACCTTTTGAATCGTTCAATACAAGTTGTATTGGATGGATTCAAGTCTGAAACCATAAAATAAATGCTGGTGTGCCCCAGGGCTCTGTTTTATCTCCAACACTCTTTCTCATTTTTATTAATGATCTCCTGTCTGCAACATCTAATCCAATACATTGTTTCGCTGACGATAGTACTCTTAGCTTTACATATTCGTTTCCAGACTCACATCCCTCTTCTTTGGATGTGGATTAAAAAACCGCGTGAAATTGAATGCTTCGAAAACCCAATGCTGTCTTGTATCGTTAAAGCGAGATATAGCCCCTTTGCCATTATCTATAGATGGCACTTGCATCACTGAGACTGAAGACCTCGATATTCTCGGTATGTGTGTCATCAACCACCTCTTGTAGAATGATCACATACGCGATGTCACCAAAAATGCCGCAAGGTGTTTGGGTTTCCTTAGGCGATGCAAGAAATATTTCACCCCTTCTGAACTGGCTGTTATATCCAAGACTTACATACGTCTAAAGCTTGAGTATAACTCCCATCCCTGGGCTGGTGCTCCTGCATTTTACTTAAGACTCTTTGATAGTATTGAACGTAGAGCATTTAAATTGATAGATAATAATATCATCATAAGTTCATTTACCTCGCTTGAACATCTGACCCTTTTCTACCGTTAATTTAACGGTTTATGCTCTAGTGAAATAGCCAGTTGCTATTCCCCCCTTAAACCGTTCAACCGTAATACTCGCGCATCTAGGAATGCTCATCAGTATACCCTCGAGCCCAACTTCGGCCGTACTGTCAAATACAGAGATTCGTTCTTTAGCCGTACTACGCGAATGTGGAATGCCTTGCCACACTCTGTCTTTCCTAGTCATTGCAATATTAAGGAATTCAAAACCTATGTGCACCGACATCTCCTTTTAAACCCTCTCTCCTCTTCCTAGTGCTCACACAGTGCCTCTGCATAATAAGGGTAGTAATATCCCCTTGAGTGTGTGCTTATTTGAAAAAAAAGAAAGAAAAAATTGTTAAGACACAAAATAATATAGCATGTGCACCAAAACATTTTTTAAATATGCGTTTAAGTCAATACCGGCTACACCAACAATATTGTTGTTTGTTCCTGAGCAAATTCCTTCCCTTAATCTCTCTTTCCCCATTTAATTTGAAAGGAACTATTTTGAAATGGACTATTACTGTTACGATGTTCGTGGGGCTGATTTCTCAAGACTCAACAAGCTCAGTCGACTTTGCATTAAGTTCCCTCCACTCAACAGCAGAGTTCCTCACAAGTTGGTTTTATTTTATTCTCTCATTCTATATTAGAGAACCAGTACCGTACTCTCGTAAAAAAGACTCCACGTCTTTGTATATTTGGTACTACAGAGAGCTCCGTAGCCTAAGAAACACCCTTAACAAGCTTTGGAAGATCTTTTTACAGTCTAAATCTAATACCGACCACAAGAACTATCTTTTCGTCCATAATCCTTTCTCTGAATTAAGGGAATGCCTTTATAACCAATCCCTAAACCAAAAGGAAAATAAAATGCAAAGACATTTTTCAAGTTTATAAATGTCAAACGAAAATCTGACGGGTTTCCACCTTCGATGAGTTTCTCCAACATCTCCTCAGATCCAACAACTTTGACAAATCTATTTGCTAAATACTTTAGCAAATCGTATACTGATCATTTTCATGATATTGATCCTCACTAATTTAGTTATTTAGATGGTTGCGCTCAAACCTCTCTTTCGTCTTTCACAATAACTGAAGAAATGGTACTTGCCAAAATCGTAAGCCTCAAAGAAAACTTTAGCCCTGGTCCTGATAGCGACCCATCAGTTGTTCTAAAAAAATTTATGCATTCTCTGTCAAAGCCTCTAACTGCACTCTTTGAACTCTGTCTTTCCCAAGGTGTGTTTCCTCATCTATATAGAAAGATTAATTTATATTTCTGATTCATAAACAAAGCAATACAACTGAAATTAACAATTATAGACCCATTGCTAAATTTGTATGCATCCCAAAACTTTTCGAAACCTTAGTTAATGACTCCTTAAAATTTAATGAGCTTTAATTTTGTAGAACAACATTTTTTGATACGACAAATATGTTTCGAGATAAACGTGCAAAACTGGAACGAACATCAAGTTTCTCTTTACTGCCGCTAGAACTCACCTCGGATTCTTGGCGACTTTTTTTTGGGTCATCACCAGACACCCCTTAGTAAGTGTACCAAGTTTCGAAACTGTTGGATTTTTGTTTTGAGGTGAAGGCAATTTTTTTCGTTCATTGACTGGACTACAGGGTAACTCACCCAATAGTTTTTCCAAATCTTAAAATTCGCAATGACAAGTTTCGTAAAAAATTTCAACGCGAGTTTCGTAAAAAAAATTGAACTTGATATTTTAATAAAACATGACATTACGATGTTAGAGAAGTTGAAAAATGTTTGTCTCCATATTCCGCTCGTAAAATGTTTCATTTTGATATGCACAAATCTTAAGTATTTTTAAGAGAAATTAATAAACGGTTTTTTCATTTGTATTGAAATTCAAATCGATCTCAAAGCTTTTTTCGTGGCTTAGTTATGATTTCAATTTATGTGAACTGGTTGAATATTAAAAGAAACCAATCTTGTGAAAGCACATGGAGAACTTTCAATAATTCCTCTAAGATTGAACTTACACCGTCAGTTACATCTCATCTAACCTCATTTTTAAATTTAATAAATATGATTTAATATCATGAAAAATGAGTATAAAAATAAACCAGCATGGTATTCAAATACGCGTTTCGCCCCGATGTAATGGCTAGACTCATCAGACGATGACACTTTGTATTGACGCATATTTTTTACAGTAGCATATAATTCACAGTAGCTCTATATGTAGCTCATATTATATGAATTCTCGATTTATTCGAGAAAATATGCGTCAAGACAAGGTGTAATGGTCATCATCTGATGAGCCCAACCATTACATCGGGCGAAACGCATATTTGAACACCATGCTGGTTTATTTATATATTTATTTTTCATGATTATAAATCATATATATTAAATTAAACGGTGTTCATCGTCATTTTTTAAGTTGTTTCAAAGATATAAGCCCAAAGATGTCAAATCACATAGTCTCGGTGCCTCGCTTTGGAATAAGTAATGTCCATTTATAACGCCAGCTTAATAAATTCACCAAACAGTGATACCGTGATACGTTAAGCCTGTGTTTCTTGTCAACTGTAGAGGCTACACCAGTAATATTTTTGGCTGTTCTTAAGCCACCACTCGATTTCTATTGCTCAAATCACCAATTTGTCAAAAAAAAACTTAAATATTTTACCCAGTTTCCTTATTACAAATCAAAACAGTCCTTTACTAAAAACAACCCAAAAGTTCTTTAGGCTTGCGAACTATGACTGAAAAATATTCACAATTTTTTAAGTAAATTTTAATACTTTTAGGGTGTTTTTGAAGCATATTTTGTTCTATTTTTAGAAATAGAAATTGTCCTGAATTTGAATCTCCTATAAAATTTTTCTATTGCACTTAAATTCAATTTCTAGAAATTTTTACTAGTTATCAGCCTTCATTTTGCTCTATCTAAGGTTTTTGATAAATCTTGTACTTAACACTTTCATAGCTTTGAAAAATGCTTTTTAGAGTTAATTTTAAATACTGATTACGGGTCCAAACTTTAATTTTAACTATAAACTCAAATTAAACATTATGTTTTTCCACTTCAAAGTCGTACAGCCTAAATAAGAAGCACTAGAGAGCCAAAGTCTTTGGTCTACTCTAAAAATAAATAAATTGGGTGGCGCAACTGTCCGTTTGAGAACTAAGGCCTAGTGACTGACAACTCTCAACCATTCCTGTGTGCGAGTACTGTTGTCAGGGATGGATTAGTCCACTCTAACAAGTCTAAAACGTTTGATGACCTTGAAGCTAAAATATTAAGAACATTACTAAGGCAACTATTCTGCATATGTGAACAGTGTTGTCGCCTTGCATCACGAAAAGAAACCTAAAATGCATGAGACTACCATCTAAGACTTGTTAAATATAATCGAAACTTCAACATTTAGAACAATTTTGTCTTCACTTATCTTTATAATGACTCTAAATTCTTGGCCCTAAAGGTTATACGCAAATATACCATATTTCCTAGTGGTTTTTTAAATGTTCCTAGAGGTTTCATGACGAAAACCATTCATTAAATTGATAACTTATTAATCAAAGGGCAAACTGAAATAATAGAAGGTATTTGAACATACAAAGTTATTTATGTTTCCTCCCTATTTCACCTATTGTTTTTGAATTCCCTCAGTTAGGACTCAATTTATTTCCACCATAAAAAAGTCACAACCATGTTTGAAAACAGAACAATGTGTACAAACTAAAAACAACTTTTTCATATTTGCCTACAGAATGCTTGCAATAAAAAATAAAATTATTCTCCAGATTAAAGTCCGTTTGCACTTCATGCCACCTCCCTCAATCAAGGCAGATAAAACAAGCTATATACAATAGAATGACACACAAAACCGCAATCTCCAGCACCCACTTTCCCGTATATATTATGTTCTATAAATCTGTTAAAGTCACCTTCCGTGTGCCCCTATACTTACCTTCGTGTCAACTAGCCCCACCACCACCAACACCACCCTTTCGAAAAGAACTTCACTGATAATGCACATAATTCACCGTTATTTAGGGCCAAACGTTCATTATTCACCCCTATAGGACCCGCATCATCTTCCTAAAGCACACACGCTTCGCTCCGGCTTCGTTCTGGCTTCGTTCTTACATTTTTTCCCCAAAAAACCAAAAAGGTGAATTCATATTTTTTTTTTCCTTTTCTACTGAAGCCCTTCTCCTTGTACATAATGTCATCCTCTATAGGGTAGGGATTGAGGTTGAAGTGTGACAGAAGAACGGAACCGGGGCTAAATCCCTGCACCATTTTTTTCGCAGTGTGAAAAGTATAAAAATTCACAAAATGGTGTCATCTGCACCAAGTCATGTTGGTACCTATGAACATGTATAGGTATGTATGTGAGTGCGCGGTGGCAGTGGCGTGTGGGTTGCCCCCCTGGCCCGTAGTCACGTGGATCTTTATCATTTTAAACAAAAGGCTTCCAAAACAAAAGAACAAATGGGAACAGAACGAAGGAACGTTAAATAAAATAAAATACCTACATAACCTAACAAAAATAAAAATAAAAATAAAAACAAAAACAAAAACTCACCGAGGAACGCTCACTTGTTGTTTGTTCTTTGTGATTCTCATGGAAATGGGATAAGGAGTGAGTGATGTGGACGCCACATTCGAACTCTAGAGGGTACTTCACTTTTAAAATGTAAACTCACAAAAAGTATTCAAAATATAAAAAAAACGAACTTATGTATATAAAACAAAAAAAGCAGAACTAAATCCAACAAACTATAACACACATATATCGGGTTTGCATTCTATTTGAAGCTTACATCAGTGAAAGGGCTTACATCCCTCTCTCGCCAGTGTACCAATCCAGTTGAAGGTAGGTACTAATTGCTGCATATATACAATACAGAAAATACCCTTCACCTCCTCTTCTTCAAAATTGTTTAGCTTTTTGTGAAATAATGAGTAGTGTAATAGAGTTTAGCTTTGACGGCTTTTAATGGGCTTATTTTTTTAACTAAAAGGTTTTTGTTTGGCACTTAAAGCTATTAGCTACCACACATGAAAAAATCAAGCTTTGTGACCGACCTTTGGTGGTGCTAAATGTTGATGCCTGAAATAGGTATTAGTTCTAAGTTTTTGAAGTTTTTAAAATTGTTTTCAAATATTTTATTTTTGAGTATAGTTTAAATCAACGCGTAGGTAAAATAAAATGAATGTTTTTTTGCAAATAACGACTAAAGAAGTGACCGTTTAACTTATACAATTCGTTTAGGAAGCCGACGTAAAAGCTTTTGTTTTAAAGGAAAACGTTATTAAAATTATTTTCGACCCAAATCTCTAAACATTAAAAATAGTGGCTTCAAATTGTTTTCATCTTACAAAAAATATTATTCTCAAAATTCAGTCAAATTTTAATAAAAATCCAGTATTTCAATTTTTTGATGCACATTTAAATCAACATAAAATTAGTACGGAAAATTGGTTATCGATATCTCTTGAATTAATAAAGATATTGAGAGCAAAGTTAATTATAGACTGAAATCATTTTGAAGTCGTAAGACATTGGTCTTAGAAAAATCTGACCTGTATTGTTTAACTTCCTATAGGAAGTTATTGTAATCGATCCGATTAGTCGAATTAAAAATAGTCATAAAATAAAAATACAAATTTTTTTGGATGGATGGAAGGGGAGCAAAGTTGTTAAAGCTAATTTTTTCGGGTTCCGGATCCAATGGTACCCGTGAGGGAGACAACCAAGGTGAAGTCACATTTGTTGGGAAACAAGTTAGCTCTGTTATAGATTATAGCTTGAAAAGAGGTGAATGAATATAAGCTCAATTATAAATTACTTTTGAATTTCAAAAAAGAAACTATGCCAGTTGTGGTAATATTTAAAGGAGGCGAAACGGTACGATAGGTACGGTGGCCTTAGAACTTATGTCTAAACTCCAATGGAAGAACAACGGCCTCAAATAACAGAACAAAACTGAATTCACTCCTACTGTCCGAGGAAAATTATATGTGAATATGAGCAAAATTGAATATTTCATAAAGTAGGCGCATAAGGTGCTTATCGTCAAAAAAAAATTAAAGAACCTTGGTGTGATTCAGTTTGTGTGTGAGCGAGAAAATTATCATTTGCTTGGCGTAATAAGCTGAGACGTTGTAACGAATGCTATGCAAAAAACCAATATATTGGACACAATGAAATTTATAAAGCGTTTTGTAAGAAAACAAGAGTAAACTATTATGAAACTTAGACAGAAAAGCTAGCTAGATGCAGAAATCACTCTGAATTTTGGAACTTGGCCCGAAAACTAAATGAATCGAAGTATATTATCAGTTGTGTATTGCATACTTCTACTCTACGAAATCACTTGAATCAACTGCTGAAATCAGCAATGTTGGACCCAGTCATGATCTACTATGCCTAACCCTATATTCATGACGAGATTTTAGACAGTGCAATTGCCCAGCATGATTTTCGCAGATCGGTCAACGCACTAGCAGATGGAAAAGCGGCAGGTGCAGACAGGATAACAGCAGAATTCTACAGATATGGCGAACTGATTAAGAAGCTGGCAAACATATATAATCAAATTTTTGAAACTGGAATCATCCTTCAGCTACTAAAGCGGCTGAACACGTGGATAGACTCGAATAATCTATTAGGTGAGTCTCAAGCCGAATTCAGGTCGAGTTACTCGATCATCGATCATATATTCCTTCTAAGGAGCATTGCTGAGTCTTTTTTGGAAAAAAATAAAAAGCTATACACTTTTGTTGTGGATTTTAAAGCTGCATTTGACTCAGTTGATTGAAACGCATTTATGTTCAAGTTGTTTGGATCCGCGATTTCGTTTAAGTTTGGAAGAGTTATTCAGAACTTGTGCGCAGACACGAGAGAAGCGGTATGGAATGGAAAGCAGGTATCTGAATGGTTTCATACGCAGTCGGGAGTAAGACAGGGTTGTGCTGTCAGTCCTAGCTTGTTCGCACTATCGCTTACGCATTGCCAGGAGGTGTTAGATATGCTGGAGAGGTCATTAAAGCCTTACTCTTCGCAGATGATATAATCTTGGGTTAAAGAGTAGATTAGACTAGCAGAAGACTGTAAAGCAAATCTCCAACATGTTTTGGCTAAGAGGTGAACTGCTAAACATAAATTACGTTCCACACTCGAAGATCTTTCTCTGCTATGTGATATTTGCAACATGGCTGAACGAGAGGATATTTTTGATGGGACTTGAATTAAATTTTGTATTATATATTGTGACGCGAAACTTTGAACTAACGGATTCATCTTAAATTTTAGGCATAACCAATGAATACAAAAATCACATAACATAAAACGCTTCTACTTGACGACATTCAACTTCTTTCAAATCCAGCGGATAACATTTTTAGGCACATTAGTTAAGATTCAACAAAAATATTTAAAACTCTTAACTTTCTTTTGATGTTTCTAAAATTTCGTTCCGATGTTGGTTTGCAAGTTTTTGAAAACAACTCATAGCGTCTTTCAGTTGCTTTAAGGGTGATTGTTTTATAGAATGTTCAAACTTATTCTTGATGTTTGAGTATATCATTCTTGACGATAACCTTATGGAAAAAAAAAACTTATCGGGAACTGAAAAAACTTTAAATGCGCCTGGCAAGCAGAAATGTGAAAGTAAAACGTCTTGGACATACTCTTATATTTTTGTAATAAGGGGATTTTTTGATGTAACGTTCATGTGGTTATCATCTCGACAATAAATTATTCTATTATGAGAACAAAGAAAGATTTTGGGGCATGTTCATAGTCATATTTTAATCCCAAGTCTAATTGAACTGCAGTCTACATTTAACATCTATAGGCACAGCACCTCAGTTTAGTTATAAACAGGTTTGAGGTATATTCTACTACAACCAAGCTGGAGAGCCAAAGTCTTTGAAAACCTTGACATTATTCTGCTTACTGTTAGTTGGCAAATTTAATGTAAGTCGCCTGTTGCAACAAAATGTTTACTTATTTGGTAAAGATACGTTCTGTAGCAAACATGACATTGCTTATATTTATAACTTTGCTGAATATATCGAGCACTGCTCTGTTAAGACTTGGCAAAAAGCACCGATATAGGCAAACCTTTTATTGAATTTCGATCTTCAATATTAAGAAGGTCAATTATAACATTGGCATTGTTGTATCGAAGATGTTCAAATGGTAGACATGTGCATTCAAGAGGACACAAGCGTCCACAGGTTTTTCTTAAAACCAACCTCTGTCTATCAACTCCTCTCGTCTCCTCTCACCTCCCCGTGGTGAACATCGTGTGCCTAGTACCTCAACTGGAAATTGGGTTCCAACCCCAGTGGAAAGTTGTTGGGGGCAGCAAACGAGAGAGGTGGGGAGAGGTGTTTCCACTAAGGCACCTCTCCTTATCCAGACGGCAGCGGAGGAATTCCCGAGATGGAATCAACGGTGGCGTCTACAGTTCCAGTAAGGTTGAACTACTTAGTGAACACCTCATAAGGCTTTTTCGACTTATTCGGAGCCCAGGCCTGTAAGGAGCGGTTTTATCCGGCTCCCCATCCTTGGAGTTATACTTAGGATCTGGCCCTCCAGGTTGGGGGTTGTACGTCGGGGTAACTTCCTGGCCACGTAAAAGCTTTCATAGTTGCGAAGCACCAACAAGTCTCGGATACGGACGGATTTACTGTTGACAACCAACGCAAACGAATAAAGGACAACGAACTTCGGATATGCACGTGGAATGTCAGGTCCCTTAACAAACCACGTGCTGCCGAAGAATAAGCGGAGGCCCTTGAACGATATAAAGCCGCCATCCAGGAAATTCGAAGCGCTACCACGAAAACCAACACGAAAACCAACATAATGCGGATTCGTCATTGGAGCCAGACTTAGGCAAGAAATCTTGAGCTATAGGTGCATCAATGAGTGGATGCGGATTCGTCATTGGAGCCAGACTTAGGCAAGAAATCTTGAGCTATAGGTGCATCAATCAGCGCCTCATGAATATACGCATCAAGGCTAAATTCGGCAACATTAGCCTGATATGCGCGCACACCCCCACAGAAGAGAAAGACGACAACACCAAAGATATGTTCTTCGAGTTCTTAGACAAAACATATGAGCAGTGCCCTAGCTACGATATTAAAATAGTCCTGGGCGAATTTAATGCCAAGCTAGGAAGGGAAGACATCTTTGGTGGAATAATCGGGAAGAACAGCCTGCACGACAACACTTCCGACAATGGATTCAGGCTCATAGATTTTGCTGCGGGGCGAAACGTCATGGTAGCCAGTACGCGTTTTCCACAAAGGAACTTGGACTTCTAAAGATCAATCTACCGTCAACCAGATTAACCATATTGCGATCGACGCCAGACACGCTTCCAGCATTATGGATGTACGAACTTTCCGAGGAGCTAACATCGACTCGGACAACTACCTCGTTGTAGCCAAGGTAGCACTTCGGATTTCAAGACCCAAGTCAAAACAGGGAGATGCTGGGAGAAGATACAACGTCTAATGGCTACAATCGCCAGAGATCGCCAAATCCTTTTCCGACCGAGTTACAATTAAACTCCTTCGAAGTTCTCTGCCGCCAACACAATGTATCGAAAACCAGTATGTCAAGATTGCCAAGATGCAATCAGAGAAGCCGCCTCTGATGTGCTGGGTTTCAAACAGCCACCAACAAGGAACCCCTGGTTTGATGAGGAATGTCGGCAGGCAAATGCAGCCAAACAACAGGCACGCAAAGCGGCGCTGCATAAAAGGACGAGAGCTGCTCGTGAGCTCTATGAGCAGAAGAGGTGAAAGGAACGCCGACTTCTCAGAAGGAAAAAGAGAGGGCATGAGAAGCGTGCGGTCGAAGATGTTGAGAGGTATAAAAGAAGGAATGAGGTTCGAAAGTTTTATGAACAGGTGAAACGAAATTTACAGGTACATAAACCTAGAACCGAAGGCTGCAAAGACGAAAGTGGAAACATCATAGTGGAACCGCAGTCGATGCTGAGGATATAGAAGGACCACATCTGCAGACTTCTGAATTCCACTGTCGGGCAGGATGGCCCATTCAACATAGACGACGAAAGCCAACAATCCCGTTCTCCCGACTTAGACGAAGTTAAGATTGCTATATCTAAGTTGAAGTCTAATACAGACGCTGGAGCGGATGTCTTGAATGCCGAGTTCTTTAAAGCAGCTGGAGATAACTTAGTTTGGAGCATGCACCCACTTATCTGTAAGATATGGTCGGAAGAAAGCATGCCCGATGAATGGAACCTCAGTATTTTTTGCCCGATTCTGAAAAAAAGAGACCCTCTAAACTGCACCAACTTTAGAGGAATAAGTCTACTTAACATCGCCTATAAAATATTCTCTGCCGTAATACTCGTATGTGAACGTCTAAAGCCCATCGTAAACAACCTGATAGGTCATTATCAGTGTGGTTTTAGACCAGGAAAGTCCACAGTTGATCAAATATTCACATTACGGCAGATCCTGGAAAAAACCCAAGAACACCAAATCGACACCCACCATCTTTTCATCAATTTCAAGGCCGCATATGACAGCATCTACAGGGACGAGCTCTATAGAGCCATGTCTAGCTTTGGCATCCCTGCAAAAACTCGTCCGTTTGTGCAGGATGACCATGGAGAATTCACGCTGCTCCATAAAGGTTGGAAACAACTTAACAGAACCTTTCGATGTCAAAAAAGGTTTTAGACAAGGTGATGCGCTGTCATGCGATTTTTTTAACATCGTGCTTGAAAGAATGTGTAGAGCTCCCACGTCAACACTAGAGGCACTATCTTTCAAAAGTCTGTCCAATTACTGGCATATGCTGATGACATTGACATAATCGGAAGAACTCAACGTGATGTCAACGGGGCTTTTGTGAGTATTGAGGCAGAGGCGGCAAAAATGGGTTTAGCGGTTAATGAGGGCAAAACAAAGTTCATGCTGTCGTCTAGAAAGGACATACAACAC
Source organism: Eupeodes corollae (assembly GCF_945859685.1). Lineage (NCBI taxonomy): Eukaryota > Metazoa > Arthropoda > Insecta > Diptera > Syrphidae > Eupeodes > Eupeodes corollae. The sequence goes on along the minus strand of NC_079149.1, from coordinate 87,563,298 downwards.
CGACGTTTTGGTCAAAACGTCACAATCGACGGACGTAACTCTGAGGTAGTCAAGGACTTCGTCTACCTAGGCTCCGCTGTAAACGCAGAAAACAACACCAGCGCTAAGATCAAACACAGAATAACTCTTGCTAACCGCTGTTTCTTTGGACTAAGAAAGCAATTGAGTGGTAAAGTCCTCTCTCGAGGGACCAAAGTATTGCTATATAAGACCCTTATCATCCCCGTCCTCCTATACGGTGCAGAAGCATGGACCATGACAAAAGCGGATGAAAGCACCTTGGGTCGCTTCGAAAGAAAAGTTGTTTGTGTGATCTACAGTCCCGTATGCATCGAAGGGGAGTGGAGGAGAAGATGGAACGACGAACTGTACGGGCTGTATAGCGACGTAGACTTAGCCAGAAGAGTAAAAGTCCAACGACTAAGATGGCTGGGCCAGGTAGAACGCAGGGAAACCAATGCTCCGGCCCGGAAACTCTTCGAATCCGCACCCACAGGACAGCGCAGTAGAGGAAGACCGCGGATCAGGTGGCGCGCACAAGTGGAAGGTGACCTCACCCAACTTGGAGCGCGAAACTGGAGACATCTAGCTAGGGACCGAGCTAGATGGAGAAGTTTGTTGGGTGAGGCCCTAGTTCACACAGGACTGTAGCGCCACATATAAATACATGAATTTATTATAATAAAAAAAAAATGAAAATGAAATTGAATGAAGCCTCAATCGCTTCCTTTGTCTAAGATGAACGCTAGATCAAATTTACTGTGATTACTTACTTTATGTGTGGCATTTTGAACAGACAGAACTTATACATAATTCAAACTCTAATCTCTGTCTTCATTTTCCAGAAATACCTTTCTTCTTTACCTTCATTTTATTCCTTAATAAAGAATCCTTGAACCAGACTTAAAAAAAAAAAATACTAATCTGTCCGAGCATAAGCTTAACGACATTTACAAATCACAGTCTTTTCCATAAACTATCTTTCTTTATCAGCACACAAATAAAACTTTTCTTTTCGTATACCCATGTAAATCTATGTATATTTATAGCACCACAAGGATATATCTAAGTATGAATGTAGACAAAGCATAAGACTGTGTGCGCAATTTCACTATAACTATAATTCATCTATATAAAACTGTAAACGAAGGACTAATCAATAAAAGTGTCATATCCTGGCATTCCGGCATAACTCAAAATTTTCTACTACCATTCTGTTGTCACCCTTATGTGTTTGAATGTGCCCGGTTGTTCCTTCATGACCAGTTGTGTCGTCTTAACTAAAGCGAACTTTGAGCGATGGCCACCACCAACTCCATCGCCGTCGCCAACGCCAACAGCGCCAGCAGCGTATGTCGTTCTACCGCTGCTGCATCCACCATTGACAATCTGAAATATATGTATTGCACTTTTGCGATTGAGGGTTTGGGGTTGTTGATGGATGCCAAAGACATCAACCTGTCCAACCGAGCGTAATAACAACACATTGTTCTGTTATGTTGTCTAAAATCTACACTCATATGTATGTCTTCTTGTCACTGCATTGTTATTCAACCTCAAACCTTACACCACCGCGTTATAGAGACCAACCGCATAATTTATGTTTAGCTTTTATGTCTTTCAAAGAAAAACCTGCAAAAAAACGAGTGAAAATAAAAAAAATAAGCCTTATTGATTGACTGTCCGTAGTTGAGATTAGAGGAGGAGACAAGCTTATTTTTATTTTTTGGATTCTATGAAAAAATCAAATAATTTGTAATTTTGATTTTATAACTACTCAAATTAATTTTAAGGCTTTAAGTCTAAATTCACACCTCATTAGCAGCTTGAAACTTAAAGTTCAATGCGATACGATTTCCTGATGACACTTGGAAATTAAAGATTGTCTTTAGTTGGCATCACTGGTAATTAACACCTGTCAAACTTAGCTGCCTTACGTTCAATACTATTCAAGAGGCTTAAGTAAGTTGCAGGAGCACCAGCCCAGAGATGGCAGTTATACTCAAGCTTTAGAGGTATGTAAGTCTTGACAGACAGATCAGAAGGGGTGAATTATTTCTTGCATCGCCTAAGGAAACCCAAACACCGTGCGGCATTTTTGGTGACATCGCGTATGTGATCATTCCACAAGAGGTGGTTGAAAAGTTAAGAGTACTATCGTCACCGAAGCAATGTATTGCATTAGATGTTGCAGACAGGAGATCATTAATAAAAATCAGAAAGAGTGTTGTAGATAAAACAGAGCCCTGAGGCACACCATTTATTTTATGGTTTTCAGACTTGAATCCATCCAATATGACTTGTATTGAACGATCCGAAAGGTAATGACTAACCCAATGAAGCGGGGATTCGTGCAAACCGAAAGCACCTATTTTCGATAAGAGAGCCTGATGTCAAACCCTATCAAATGCTTTTGAAAAATCAAGTGCAATAATCCCTCTTTCTCCAAAGCGATGTAAGGATTTGTTCCATTGTTCGGAGAGATGAACCATGAGATCACCAGTGGACCTATTGCTACGAAAGCCGTAATATCGGTCATTAAGAAGCTTTCGATCTTCGAGATATTTCTTGAGCTGATAATTAATCAGCGTTTTCATGACCTTGAAACAAATTGACGTAAGTGCAATCGGTCGGTAATTAGAGGGTGAGGAAGATTCGGACCGGCGGATTTATGAATGTTGAAAGACATCAATTCTTGCTACAGTACGATTGCGAAAAAAAAATTGGTCTCATACAATCATTAACTCGCTCAAGTACAGGTGGAGTCATAACACTTACTGGCATCGTAGAATTGGCGTCGAACTGCCTAGCAAAGAGATAAGCTTTCTCTAAAGAGCTTACAAAAGGAGTATCATTGACAACGAGCTTAGGAACCGAGGAAGAGGAAGAATTAATCATGTTTTTTACAAATGACCAAACATTTTTACTGCCTTTGGGACATTGCAATATTTTTGTTTGTAATTTTTGGTCATGTAAAAATTTGGTTCGTCGAATATGGGCGTTGCTTGCCTTCCTGGCTTGCTGGAACTTATTCCTGTTTTTTCTCAGAAGGGTTGGCTTTATAGGAACGGAAAATTTTTTCTTTGACCCTAATAACCTCTTTACAGCTAGCATCAAGCCATGCGTTTTCTTAGGTGTGATGCTTTTAACCCTGTTCGTGATAAAAGTTCTCATTCCCAGAGGAATTAAACTTATTGACCAGTTAAAGATCCTGAAGTAATTATTGGGACCGTCCTAGTTTGCGTTATCGTATTCCCAAACGGTAGCTCTTTCTTTTCGAGAAATTTGCTAATATAACACAATGGTCAAGAGGAGATAGATCACTAACAGTGTACTTATCAGATTCAGAGGTAAGAAACAAGTCTAGGGTGTTTTCTGCTAGATCTTCAACGTCCAATATTCGGTTGGGCTCGTTGACCAGCTGGGTTAGGTGGTTCAACTCAGCACACACTCCATCGGGTGTTGTCTGGCCTGAATGTTGAAGCCATGAAAAATTGTGTACATTAAAATCGCCGTAACAACGAATTCGGGCTTCGATAAAGGAATCAGTAGTGAATAATCTGCTTATTTACGGAGAATTTAAACAACATATAAGTAAAAAAGCTTACAGTTTTTACAATTCAGATTGCTTCATAAGAGTCCGACCGAAAGCGTTATTGTGGTTTAGCATAATACACCCTTAGTCGAAAATATTTCAGCTAGAAATTTTGCTGAAGATCAGGACTTTTAGAATTTAAAGTGTTCACAACAATGGAAAGTATTTTAATGAAGCTCATGATTTGGACGAAATATGATTCAAATATTGCGGGTAAACACGACTAATTAATGGCCTTTTTAAGCTGGAATTTTGCTGGTTACGTAATTTTATGTATTGGCGTAGTCAAATGCCCATCAAGATCAGTTTTAAAAGATCTTTACTTACACAAATCCAGTTGAAAGCTGACAAAACCACTGCGTGAGGTTTTTCAATCTCTCCTACACTTTAAGTCTAATTTCCGAGTATCCTACTCTTCCCGACTTATTGAAAGATCTTTTTCACGTCCTTTCTCTTCAATATCATGGAAACACTGATAAATTATCAGTTCAAGTTAAGGAGTTTTATGAGCTGGGCAACATAGAAAAACAAGATGCATATTTGTGTGGAAATGAGTTAAGAAAATACCAAAACAAGTATTTTATACGGGGGCAAACATTTTAGCATGAAATAGAAGTTTGCAAAAAAGCTTTCTTTTTCAGTTCATGGAGTTGACAAAAGTAGGGTTGAAAGACTCTCTGGTTTCTTGCTTAGAAAAATAACAGCACCTTCGGACATGAGAGTTCGACACGTTAACAGGGCTAACCAAATTTCAGAACATATTATCCAAAACATTGCCACTCATATTAAAAGTTTTTCAAAACGATCTTCTTACTATAGCCAAAATAGAGAATCGAGATACTTACCTTCCGACTTAAATTTAAAAAAAAATGTATACCCTTTATTTAGAGATGTTTGCACCTAAAGTTTTTGCATTGATGAGTGAACAAAATGGTAACCATAAGCCAAGTAACAAACGATTTGTACATTGAATATTATTCGAAAAATGTAAAGCTTTCGCTGGGATCACCTAAATCAGATACTTGCCAGACGTTTGATATTCATCAAAAAAAAAATTGCAGCAGCTGAATCTGAAGAAGAACGCTTGGTAGACTTAACAGTCTCTTAGTTTAATACCATCCGGTAATGTTTTTTACAAAAGACAGTTACGGGTTTTCAATTTTTGTATTTTTTAATGTAGTACAAAAAAAAGCCACATGTACATGTACGACAAAACTATAGGAAAAAAAGATCCAAATGAAGTTATCAGCCTTTTGCAAATATTTTATTGACAACTTGTTGGGGAATTCTATTACCAATAAAATAAAACTCTCGTCTAAAACTTATATGCTCGTGTAAAGCGCACAAATATCTCCGTCATTGTACATCACTTACCATAACCTAGTCAATAATCATAGTTTCTTTACCTGCGATCGTTCTTTTGGCGTTATTGAAAAACAAAATAGAAGAGTAGAACGTCTTTATTTACCGAAAGACTGTCAAAACTTAATGGAAAAATGTTCGAAAAGATTTTATGTGATACCAGCAACCAATCAGGATATATTTGATTTTAAGACCAGTTTAGGACTGTTGTACAAAAAAAAACAGTGACAAACAAAGAAAAGATTAAATCAAAGACTTTTTTATGCCAAAGAAGGAATATCACAATAATCTCTGCTTCCATAAGTCACCATGGGCCATTAACGCTTAACGAGATCGTAATGAAATCAAACCGTGAAGGTAACCCAAACCCATTCAAACCGAAAATACTCTACATGAACAGCCTTCCCTTAAACCCGAAAAAGTATGAGGATGTAATGACTTTGGCAAAAAAATATGTTCTTCCAGCGGATATGCCCTTTTATAATAGTCTCATGTCCCAGCAAACGCTACAAGAAGCTGAAAGCTCAGAATATGATGAAAAACCGAAGCCCTTAATTGATTTTTATCAAAACAAAGGTCAAAAACCAGACAAATCCAAAACTTAATATATTTTCTTCTAATGAACAAATAATTTAAAAAAAAATTGTTTGAACTTTAAAAATGTGTTTTTATGTTTTTATTCCCTGACAACATTACTTGCATACAGGAATGGTTGAGACTTGAGACTTTTAAATTATTAGGTTCTAGTTCTCATAGGACTGTTGCGCCACAAAAAAGTTGACAGTACTTCACTCTCGAGAATTATTTCAAGATCTGTCTTACGTCCCTTCTCGCCGAGGTCATGAAAACGCTGAATTAATATCAGTTCAAGATATATATCGAAGACCAAAGGTTTCTTATTGAACAGCAATGTGGCTTTTGTAGGTCTAACGTTGAGCTAATATTTTATCTCACCAAACAGTAAAACAAATCCTTGCATAGTTTTTAAGAAAGTAATTTTATTGAACTTAATATTTCAAAAGCATTTGATAGAGGTGGGCACTAGGCTTTCTCATCGAAAATACATGCTTTCAGTTTTGAAGACTCTCCATTGAATTAGATACTAACTCTGGGTTAAAGTCTGAGAAACACAAAATAAATGGTGGTGTGCCCCATGGCTCTGTTCTGTCTCCGATACTTTTTACCATTTTTGTATATGATACCCTTCCTGAAGCTTGTCTGCTTTGCTGACGAAAGTACCCTCATCTTTTTATATGAGTTTTTAGATTGACATCTACCAAGATAAGCTGGCTGTCACCTTTAAGACTTCTATTCGTCCAAAGCTTGAATATGTTTTCCATCTTTTTGCCGCTAACCATGCAACTTACTTAAGCCTCTTATAAATTATTGGACAAATTGTATTCAAATAAACTGGTGATGGTTATCATTGTTGAAACAATTACGTCACTTGGACACGGTCGTAAAGCTTCGTAACTTACACTATTTAAATAAAGTTTTAACAAATTAAAAATTTAACAAATAGCCAGTTACATTACTCCCCTGAAGCAATTCAACCATAATACTTGAACCTCCAGGAATACTCATCAGCATATCCCCATCTTCGATCGTATTGTTAAGCACAGAGATTATTTCTTTAGTCGTACTTCGCGAATGTGGAATGTTTTACCACACTCTGAATTTTCCAGTCTTTTCATGATGTTCTCACTGCGTCTTGGCATATTAAGAGTATCAAAAACCCACTTGAGTGTGCGCTTATTATAACCTCGATATCATTACATAACATCAAGGCTTAAAATAAATCTAAAACCCTCCATCATATTTTCTAAACGCATGTGTTGAAAACACGAATTTAAATTGATTTCTATTTCTAGTTTTATAAAATTCACTTTATAACGCTTCTCTTCTATGGAACTATAATTCCTGTTAGTTTGACAAAAAGGTCAAAACCGACGTTATGTCACAAATAAACTAAACTCAAATAGAGATTAATTAATTATTTAAAAATCTAAAACTTTACCTGAATTTCAACAAAAACAAAATTGGTGAGTCAAAAAGAGAATACCTAATTTTTAATCCAAGTTTTAGTTGTAATATCGATTGAACTTATCCAACGCGCACACCGAATCTACAAACGAACTCGAAACCATCAACAACAATGTCAAAGCTCAAAGGAATGGAATTGGTTATGCATATCGCTACTCTGACGAATGCATTTGAAGTCCTCCTCATGTTTATCCGTTTGTGGTGCTTTTGTGAATTTCAATTAATACCCCTTTGATAAATACCAATGAACGTACGGTACGTAGGTATACATTGCCATCATCAGGTTTCAAAAAAAAAAGGATCAACAAAAATAACACTTTCAGCTTTGTCATCAAAACTTAGCGTGTGTATAAATTTGGATAGTTGTTTATTTCATGTCATATTAATTTCGTCTAGAGCTTTCGACAAAAAGGATTAGTGCAATTAATTGAAAGCAATGCACAGTTCACAACTGGAAATATCCTTCCTCTATGATTGATATCCTTTGCTTGCTAAAGCTACTTTATGCTTCATATGGCTCTAATCACGAGTTCCATTCTAATTTTGTACCTTTATCCGACCGTCATCGAACCTCAAATTAAATTTAAATACTCTCGTTCGCGTTTGACACAGCGAGCATTTAGTTTATAGAGAAACTTGCATTGGTACCGAATGACAAGGACGAGGAAGATGACATCCAAAACAGGAGTTTTTTGGGTTAGACATGCCCCTTCTCAGCTCTGCATTTAAGCGACCCAATTTTGATGGTTGTCATAAGGAATTAGTTGAACTTTATTCGCTCCAGAAGTGATTGCACCAGAATCAAGGTGCCCCAGGGAGTACTTTTCATTTATGCTACATAAAAAAAGGAAAAATGTAATAAAACCCGGATGATGATGGTTTGGAAGTTGCAACCTTACAACATAGCCATGGGGGATAAAGGAGACATGGTTATTTAATTAAGCTCTAATTTATATCCCTTTGCTCACCTGGGGGTTATTGGTTTTCAGGGATATTTAATAAAACTGAATGAAGGAAGGAAATTGAGAAGTGCAGTGGAGAGAATATAAATTTCAAACGACTGATACTTAATATTGGAAGGAAGTAAGTAAGTAAGACGAAGTAAAATACATATACGTACAAATTTATGTTGTATATAGTTTTTGGTCTTGTACGTGTATATGAATTTTGATTGGAAAATCAGATTAAGAATAATAAATTGTTTATTGCCAGACTTTATTTTGCTTTACGTCCAGTTGACGTGATACACAAAATAGTTTAAAAATTTAAGTTAAAATAAAAATGAACTAATTATTTTCCACAAATTTTGTTTTTTAATTTAATAGCTGCTATGTTTAAAGAGTGAATCCACTTTCACTCAGCTGATTGAAAAACGAATGAAGGGGTTGGCAGAGGTGTTTACTCTGAACTACTGAAGTCTCTCATTCCGTCTTCCCAATAATTGTTACATGTTCCAGGGGTAACTTTTGGCGATAAAAAAAAGTCTTGTCCTGTCTTAAAGGAAACGTGAAATCAGCAAACGAGAGAAGGGGGAGAGGTGTTTCCACAGCGGACGAATTCTCGAGATGGAATCAACGGTGGCGTCTACAGTTCCAGTAAGGTTGAACTACTTAGTGAGCACCTTATAGGGCTTCTTCGACATATTCGGAGCCCAGACCTGTAAGGAGCGGTTTATCCGGCTCCCCTTCCTTGGAGTTATACTAAGGATCTGGCCCACCAGGTTGGGGGTTGTGCCGTCGTGGTGACTTCCTGGCCACGTAAAAAATACCTTCAGTTGCGAAGCACCAACAAGCCTTGGATACGGATGGATTCACTGTTGACAACCCACGCAAACGAAATAAGGACAACGAACTTCGGATCTGTACGTGGAATGTTAGGTCCCTTAACAGAACACGTGCAGACGAACAATTAGCGGAAGCCCTAAACTGCTGCAAGACAGATATTGATATTACAGCCATCCAAGAAGTGCGATGGGATGGACCGGGCAAACGCAAACTAAAAGACTGCGATATCTACTACGGCGCGGCGGCGACTGCTACCGAGAACAAAGACAGCGTCTATTTGGGTGTGGATTTGTTGTTGGAACTAGGCTCAGGCGAAAAGTCTTGAGTTTCAACAGTGTGAGCGAGCCCATCACGACAATCCGCATCAAGGATAAATTCGCCAACATAAGCCTAATATGCGCGCATGCCCCAACAGAGGAGAAAGATGAAGACACCAAAGACATATTCTTACAGCTCTTGGACAAGACATATGAGCAGTGCCCTGGCTATGAAATTAAAATTGTCTAAGGAAATTTGAATTTGATCTTGGAAAAAACCCAGGAGCTTCAAATCGATACCCACCATCTCTATCGATTTCAAAGCCGCGTATGACAGCATCTATAGGGAAGAGCTCTACCGAGCAATGTCTAGTTTTGGCATCCCTGTCAAACTTATCCGTTTGTGCAGAATGACGATGGAGAATGCACGCTGCTCTATCAAGGTCGGAAAAGATCTTACCGATGCATTTGATGTCAAAAAAGGTTTTAGACAAGGCGATGCACTGTCATGCGACTTCTTCAACATCATTCTGGAAAGAATTGTGCAAAACTCAACCTTCAACACTAGAGGCACAATCTTCCAAAGGTCCATCCAATTACTCGGATACGCAGATGATATTGACATAATTGGAAGAACAAAGCGTGATGTCAGTGGAGCGTTTTTGAGTATTGAGATAAGCGAAGAAGATGGGTTAAGTGGTTAATGAGGGCTATCATCAAAAAAGGACACTGAACGACGACGTCTTGGACATAACGTCATCATGGACAGCTATAACTTAGAGGTAGTTAAGGACTTTGTCTACCTAGGTACCGCTATTAACACAGACAACGACACCAGCGCTGAAATCAAACGAAGAATAACTCTTGCAAATCGCTGCTTCTTTGGACTTAGAAGGCAATTGAGAAGTAAAGTCCTCTCTCGAGCATGTAAAATCACCATCTATAAGATACTCATCATCCCGGTTCTCATTTATGGCGCTGAGACCTGGACCCAACGGCTTAGATGGCTAGGTCATGTAGAGCGGATGGACATCAACGCTCCAGCCCGGAAGGTCTTCGAATCCAATCCCGAGGGACGGCGCAGTAGAGAAAGACCGCGACTCAGGTGGCGCACCCAGGTGGTAGAGGACCTCAACCAACTTGGCATGCGAAACTGGAGACAGCTAGCTAGGGACCTAGCTGGCTGGAGACGCTTGTTGGTTGAGGCCCAGGTCCGCCCCGGACTGTAGCGCCACCTTAAGTAAGTAAGTAAGTAAGGAAATTTGAATGCCAAGCGAGGAAGAGAAGACATCTTTGGTGGCATAGGCGGGAGATACAGCCTGCACGACACCACCTCCGACAACGGAGTCAGGCTGATCGATTTTGCTGCGGGGCGAGACGTCTTAGTAGCTCAATATCCGATAGGAGACATGGTAATCTCCTGATCAATCAACCGTCAACCAGATATCCCGGATATCCCGATCCAAGCCAAAACAAGAAAGTACTGTGAGAAGATTCGACGTAAGATGGCTACAATCACAAGAGACTGCCATGTTCTTTTCCGATAGAGTCTCTAATAACCTCTTAAGGAGTCCTATGCTTCCTGCATTAAGCATTGAAAACCAGTGGCAACATTGCCTTTTAGCCATCAGAGATGCCGCCTCTGAAGTGCTAGCTTTCACACGGCCACCACAGCGAAACCCCTGGTTTGACGACGAATGCCGGCAAGCGCACGCAGCGAAACAAGAGACATACAAAACGGCGCTGCACAAAAGGACCAGAGGTGCTCGCGAGCTCTACGAGCAGTCGAGGAGGGAGGAACACCGGCTTCTTAGATGGAAAAAAAGAGGGCGTTCGAGGAGATAGAGGGATGTCACAACAGGAATGAGGTTCGTAAATTTTACCAAAAGTTAAAAAAAACCTTCCAAGGGTACCAGCCACGAACCGAAGCCTGTAAAGACGATCAGGAGAACATCGTAGTAGAAGCGCAGTCGATGCTGAGAATATGGAAAGATCACTTCTCCAAATTATATACCGGCGATGACGAACCGAATTCCGCTGTAAGGGCGATAGAACCACTCAACCTCGGCGACGCAGATCAACAATTCCGCCTACCCGACCTTGACGAAGTGAAGATAGCTATATCTAAACTTAAGTCAAACAAAGCTGCTGTAGCTGACGGCATCGCTGCTGAACTGTTCAAAGCAGCAGGCGATGACTTGGTACGGAGCATGCACCAACTCATCTGCAAAATATGGTCGGAAGAAAGCATGCCCGATGAGTGGAATCTCAGCATAGTGTGCCCGATACATAAGAAAGGAGACCCTCTAAACTGCTCCAACTACAGAGGGATAAGTCTCCTTAAGATCCTCTCTGCCGTATTATGTAAACGTCTGAAGCCATTTGTCAACAACCTGATTGGTCCTTATCAGTGAGGCTTCAGACCAGGAAAGTCCCCTATCGATCAAATATTCACACTACGGCAGATCTTGGAAAAAACCCAGGAGCTTCAAGTCGATACCCACCATCTCTTTATCGATTTTAAAGCCGCGTATGACAGCATCTATAGGGAAGAGCTCTACCGAGCAATGTCTAGTTTTGGCATCCCTGTCAAACTTATCCGTTTGTGCAGAATGACGATGGAGAATGCACGCTGCTCTATCAAGGTCGGAAAAAATCTTACCGATGCATTTGATGTCAAAAAAGGTTTTAGACAAGGCGATGCACTGTCATGCGACTTCTTCAACATCGTTCTGGAATGAATTGTGCAAAACTCAAACGGCATCAACAGTAGAGGCAGAATCTTCCAAAGGTCCATCCAATTACTCGGATACGCAGATGATATTGACATAATTGGAAGATCAAAGCGTGATGTCATTGGAGCGTTTTTGACCATTGCGACGAAAGCGAAGAAGATGGGTTTAGTGGTCAATGAGGGCAAGACCAAGTATATGATGTCATCAAAAAAGGACACTGAACGACGACGTCTTGGACAAAACGTCACCATGGACAGCTTTAACTTTGAGCTAGTTAAGGACCTTGTCTACCTAGGCACCGCTATTAATGCAGATAACAACACCAGCGCTGAAATCAAACGAAGAATAACTCTTGCAAATCGTTGCTGCTTTGGACTTAGAAGGCAATTGAGAAGTAAAGTCCTCTCTCGCGCATCTAAAATCACCACCTATAAGACACTCATCATCCCGGTTCTCATTTATGGCGCTGAGGCCTGGACCCTGTCAGAGAAAGATGAGAGGGTCTAAAGATGCTTCGAGAGAAAATTTCTTCGGGTGATTTTCGGTCCCGTACGCATAGATGGAGAATGGAGAAAAAGATATAACGAAGAACTGTACATCGACACTGACCTAGTTAGCAGAATTAAAGTCCAACGGCTTAGATGGCTAGGTCATGTAGAGCGAATGGACATCAACGCTCCAGCCCGGAAGGTCTTCGAATCCAATCCCGAGGGACAACGCAGTAGAGGAAGACCGCGACTCAGGTGGCGCACCCAGGTGGTAGAGGACCTCAACCAACTTGGCATGCGAAACTGGAGACAGCTAGCTAGGGACCTAGCTGGCTGGAGACGCTTGTTGGTTGAGGCCCAGGTCCGCCCCAGACTGTAGCGCCACCTTAAGTAAGAACGTAGGTGACGATAGGGACGATGGGTTATAGACGTGCAAATATTGAAACAATACTGAACTTTCATTCATCGGACGTGCTTTCTTCCGACCATATTTCACAAATAAGATGTAGTGCATGCTCTGAATCAAATTATCTCCAGCTGCTTTAAAGTGTTCGGCATCTGCTCCAGCGGCTTTGTTAGACTTTATCTCTGATGTAGCAATCTTTACTTGATCTATGTCGGGATGACGGGATTGATGGCTTTTTTCGTCCATATTAAATGTATCATCCTGCCTGAAAGAGAAATTTGATTCGTCATAGCCGTTATATAATCTGCAGTAGTAGTCATTTCATATTCTCATGTTACCACTTCCGTCTTTGTAGCTTTCGGTTAGAAGATTATGCATTTGTGAATTTCGTTTCAGTAATTCACTAATTGTCATTTGTACCAATTGTCTAAAACAACCAATTTTCTTTCTGAGTGAAATTAATCAAACAACAACTTAATACACTGTTACTAACTGACGTAAGTCAAGTTATCGGCTTTTGTACAATGTACATTTATTTTAAAGCTTGTCATCTTCATTATGTTCTATTTCTCAAAGCACCAAGGTCTTTTTTCAAAACATTTTAAAAACTTTACCAAGTGTAAAACACTAATTGATCCCTTATATTTAAGTTTCTCTACTCAGGTCACTCTTATCCAAAACCTTTGTAACTTAGATACACCAGAAACTAATCTGGCTGAAATCTCCTCCACAACAATGCAAACTGAACGGTACCGTTGATTGGATTTTCCGACAAAATAAACCGAAATTAATGCGCAATTTCATCAGTCAGCAATCATCCTAACATTCCATTATAACGATGGGGCGTTGCAGTGTCTGCCTGACTTGACCTGTAACCATATCCAAGTCGACCACACTGTCGATGAATTGTTAGAAAACAAAAGTTCACTTTTATTAAAAACTGATAGTTTTTATGGTCACAAAAAGTGGCTCCGACCTGGGCTGGCGTATACAGCAAACTAGGTTTAACCAGCAACACAGAACCATCCCTCACTCCCTCCCGAAGTTTCGACGAGATCTTTTATGCGACAGAATTGTATTAAAGTTGCTGTCGCACAGGAATCACTCTTAGTGAATGGCCATTCTGCCGGATTTATCTGTTTGCTTTTGTATTGAAATGCTTTCCTTAGCTGTGGTCCTTTTTAGAATTTTTAACCCTTTAGCCTATACCATCATCGTATTGTTGCCATCACTCCACCCTGAGTGCATCAGACAGCTGTTGGCATGGAATCCCTTATCGGAAAGTCGTAACATTTCAATTCAATGTCTTCCAATAAGCTCATCACATTCTGCCTGACCAGCTCCAGCACTACTGCCGAGAGAGGCAAATAAAAAAAAGGACTAAAAAACTCAGCAGAAGCAAAGCCAGCCAATATCCTTTTAAGCATCGTCCGGTGTCGTTACGTTACTCTCTCGGTGTATCTATAAATGTGAAGGCACATTTTTAGGAGTTGCAAGTCTTCTCTGTTGTGATGGTGATGGCGATGGGTTTGAAGTCGGCACTTTTTCAGGATCAGCAAGGATTTCGCTAACGGACCAGTACCAGAACCCAGTACCATCGATTTCTCCTTTCCAATGTGCACTTTATTGTACTTCACTGAACTCATCCTTATCCAGTCAATGCGCTCTATTTCTTCTTTAAATTGCAAAGTGCAATCGACTTCTAATAGAAAGAAGAAGCGAAGTTGAAGAACCAAAGAAAGTCCTTGAATTGTATTGGCTTATAATATAGTTCTGTGGTATTTATATCTACGAGTTTGTATATCTATGTAAGCATTTTTTCTTGAGATCTTAAGGTGGTAGTTGATGATGGTGCGGTGGCGGACGGTGTGCAAGTTAAAACTGCAGACAGTAAAATAGAGGAAAAGATGATACTTAAGATGGAATTATGAACAGTTCAACGGAGTTTACTGAATTTTGTAATTTTCTCTTCATTTCTTTGTTCACTGATGTGCTACAATCTTGTAAGAACTGTTTCAGGATTAAAAAAAAAAAACGAGCAAAAAGATTTTTTAAACTCCTTTTGAATGTGAAAATGACAAGGATACAAATTATAAATTGGTTCAAATTCGTTTTATTTATCTTCTCTTCAAGACTTTTCCATAAAATTGTTATCGTTATGGGAATTGTCTTTTTTATTCTTACCAATTTAAGCAAGATTGGGGCCTTATTCGAATGAGTTTTTAATTGTCTGGTTAATATTTAGCTTGTTTCTTCTTCGTTTTTTTATACTTCAAGTGAATTCAGAGGATAAAAAGTAAAACCGTTTTTAAAAATCAATTATTTCAAGTACACATTCAAATAATAAAAAAGTATACTATTTTAAGTGGTAGGAGTCTTATACTTAGAGAGTAGAGTAGTTTTCTTGGAATTTCAAATTTTATAATTCTCTTAATGGGAAAAACAATATCAAGAAAAGAGGTTTTCCATGAAAGACTTTTATTCAAAATTTGTAGTTGAGACAATTATTTTCAATGGATTTTCTTAGTTATAATAATTCCTGTAGTCTTATTTTGTTTAGTATCTTAAAGTTTCTTTTTCTGGTGTAATCTCCTATACTATAATACTGAGTTTAAGAGGCTTAAAGATTTAAAGAGTGCCCGAGTATACATCCAGGTTTTAGACTTTCCTAGAAATCTCAGTAAACTGTTAACATCTAGCGCACCCAAAAAGGTTTAAGAGTTAAAACAATATTGCGGGCGAAAACTGAATTCTCGAATTTTGTTGGTAAGCTTTAATATTATTTTTGAAGCACTGTTCAACCGACAAAATGTAAATAGCTGCGAGCAATGAAAAGATAGTGATTTTTGAAGTATATTCAATTTGGTATAAAAGGTGTTCTGTTTAATTAATTTCATATTTTTGTATTTTCATTTTATAATTTTTTTTAAGGATTAAAATCCGTAACATTTATAGTTAATACTTTTATTTTAAAATAGAAATAATGAAAAAAGGAAAAATAATATTTCAAAAAAGGAAGCAAGGGGTTATACATAGAAAAATATGTAAAAAAAAAACAAGAAATAAATGAAAACTTAAAGTACGTTCGTTAGTAAGTAATATTTTGTTGGGAATCAAATTTTTAAAAAATTAAGTAGGATTTCTTAAATTTTTATAAATTGGATGAATCAAATTAATTTAAAGAATATCAAGAACAGAACCTCAATTTTTACCATATTTGTGTACTATGTTTTGTACATTTTATTTTTTAGTGAAAAAAACGGACTGTTTAAAAAAAAAAAAGTAATGAATATTTTTAAAAACAAATTTGAGTTGTAAGTAACTGAGGCACAATAAACTTAGGCACAGTGTGAGCAATAGGAAGAGGAGAGAGGGTTTAAAAGGAGATGTCGGTGAACATTGGTTTTGAATTCCTGAATATTGCAATTTTTTTTTTTTTTTTATCCGATGGAAATCTTCAAAAGACACTCGGTAAGAATCGGTACCGAGTAGTGTAGGACTCTTACCGCACTAAAACCACCGGTGAATCAGGACCAATCTATGAAAGATCGACAAATGATTTTTATTTCTTAATTTTTAAATCGCATTGGGGGAAGTTTAAGGTTATAACACTTTCCCGTAGCTTTTAGCCCATCAGCTCATGAGGCTTGGTTCTTCTTAATCTCCGAACATTGTCTCGTACATTTAATACGGTCTCCATTTCAGAGCTAGTATGACTTTGCAGTCGCTGATTGTGTGATACAGCGTGTTTCTTAACCACTTCTGTAACCATTTCAATTTGAAGGTCACGATGTAGATCGCTATTTCTTATATACCAAGGGGCATTTATTATTCCACGAAGGACTTTGCTTTGGAATTTTTGAATGGGTTCAGCATTTGTTTTCTTTGTACAGCCCCATAGTTGGATGCCATATGTCCAAACGGGTTTCAATACATGCTTATATAACATTAGTTTGTTCTGGATAGATAAGTCAGAGTTCTTTCCTATTAACCAGTACATTTTTCTGTACTTCAAGTTTAGTTCTTCTCTTTTCTTTTTGATGTGTTCTTTCCATTTAAGCTTTGCATCCAAATTCATTCCAATGTATTTGGAGTTAGGTACTTCTGTACTGTTTTGCAATTTTTGTGTAGCCTTCGTAACGGATTTATCTGGCACCAATATTGCAGTATCATCAGCAAAGGTGGCCATGATAGCGTTGATGTCCACTGGAATATCCCTTGTATATAACAGATACAGGGTTGATCCTAGGACACTTCCTTGCGGTACACCGGCTTCAATTTTCTTAAGTTCCGAGTAATTTTGGTCGTACCGTACTCTAAAGAGTCGGTTCGTAACGTAGGATTTCAGTATTTCGTAGTACTGCCTAGGGAAGTCCCTATGCAGTTTGTACTCAAGTCCCAAGTGCCAAACCTTGTCAAAAGCTTGAGCAACATCTAAGAATACAGACGAGCATACTTGTTTTTCTTCAAGTGCCTTTTCCACAACATCCGTAATTCGATGCACTTGGTCTATCGTGGAATGTTTATTTCTAATTTAAATCTCTTTCTAATTATTTATATGCTTGTTATGTTACTGATATGGGCACCTCTTTGAAAGAGAATCCTAAAAAATTTTGGAATTTTGTAAACTCAAAGAAAAAATCAGATGGCTTTCCAGTTATCTTCAATTACAAGAACCTTTCGTTACATAAAAATTTTGATATCTGTAACGCTTTCGCGACGAATTTCCGTGAGTCATTTGTTAATAGCCCTCAAGAAGTTGATGAAGTATATTTTCATAATAATCACACTTTTTCGCAAACTAGCTGTAGCCACATACCTGTACTACAGAGTACGGTCCTTGATCTTTTATCTACGTTGAATGATGACTTCTCAGCCGGTCCTGATGGTATTCCCCCGATAGTACTAAAAAAGTGTAGTAATGTTTTAGTTGAACCCCTTACGTTTTTATTCAAACTTTCCCTAAAAACAGGCAAATTTCCCAGTATATGGAAGAAGTCATTTCTTACACCAATTTTCAAGAAAGGTAACAAGTCGGATATAAGCAACTACAGGCCCATTGCAAAGCTTTCTTGCATTCCTAAAGTATTTGAACAAGTTGTTTGTGAAAGCGTAGCATATTTTAGTAAAAATATCATTTGCGAACAGCAACATGGTTTTGTGAAAAAAAGATCAACCGTTACTAATCTCCTCACATTCTCAAACATATGTTCAAACGCTTTAGAACAAGGTTATGAAGTTGACTGTGTATACACTGACTTTTCTAAAGCTTTTGACCAACTAAGCCACGAAATTATTTTATTTAAACTTAAGGCTCTTGGTTTTCCACCATTTTTCTTAGCTTGGATTAAGTCATACCTTGAAAACAGATCCTACGAGGTAAAATTTAGAAATTGTCATTCTGAACCTTTCGTTGCTCAATCTGGTGTTCCCCAGGGAAGCCATCTTGGCCCTTTTCTGTTCATCCTGTCTATTAACGACGTATCGTCATGTCTACGCTCAAGTGAACTTCTTATTTTTGCTGACGATATGAAGATTTTCAAAATAATAAAGTCAAACCATGATCGTATTCTTTTACAAGCCGACATTGATAGTTTCACATTTTGGTGTGGGAAAAATAGCCTCTTACTCAACCCTTTAAAATGCCAGACTATAACTTTCACTAAAAAACTAATCAGTAACGTATTTGACTACTGTATATCACAGCAAAAACTCTGTCGTGTCTCCACATTTAAAGATTTAGGTGTACATTTCTGTTCCAACTTAGAGTTTACACATCACATCAATGTTATTGTTAATAAGGCAAGTTCTATGCTTGGTTTTATAAAACGCTGGGCAAAGGAGTTCAATGATCCCTATGTTACCCTTTCTTTGTATAATTGCCATGTTCGTCCTCATCTTGAATATGCTTCGCAGGTATGGACTCCCTATTACGAAATTCATAGAAAACGTATTGAATCAATTCAACATAATTTCATTCGCTTTGCTCTAAAAGGTCTTCCTTGGGAAGATCCCTATGATCTGCCTCCCTATGAACATCGTATTCTACTTCTTCAAATGCAATCTCTCCATCAAAGGCGTGTTAATAATGACTTAGTATTTTTTCATCAACTCGTTAATGGTGAAATTGATGCACCTTATTTGCTATCTTGTGTACATTTGAATTACCGGGGCGGAACTCATCACCTGCGCACGTTTGATTTTATACATATTGACTTCCATAGAACTAACTATGGCAAGAATGAAGCTTTAAATCGAATGAGCATTTTATATAACTTAAACTGTTCATCGATAGATTTAAATTTAAATAAGGTGGGATTAAAATCATTGTTTAGAACCAGTGCTCCACTATCGTAATTTTTTGTTCTGTAATAGTTAAATGCTAATTTTGTTTTGTATTTTGTGCGTGTGTTAGGCTATATTTGTATTATTTTTTACTAACAACTAACACATGCACTTATGATGAGCCTCTGATCGTAGTTTGACGCTTGCTATAAGCTTACTACTTTCTGAAAAATTCTGAAGTGTAAATCCAAACTGTTTTCTCGGAATTAGTCTTCTTTCTTCAATTATTTTGCTAAGCCTTTTCAGTAGCAGTTTTTCAAAAACTTTTGCCATGATTGGTATAAGCGATATTGGTCTGTAAGATGTAACTTCTGTTGGTGGCTTACCTTGTTTAGGTATAACAATGACTTCCGCAATTTTCCAATGATGTGGCACACATCTTAGTTTAAGGCATGCGTTTATTATAAATTGGAGTTTCTTGAAGGCTATAAGAGGCATTTCTTTCAGAACCTGAGCAGTTATAAGATCGTACCCTGGTGATTTTTTGTTTGACAACTTATGTTGACACATGCTTCTTACTTCTTTGAGCGTGACAAAAGGTATTTCACATTCGTCGTTTCTGTCAACAAACTGTAAGGGATCTGTAGCTGTAGCTGAATATTGCAATGACTAGGAAAAACAGAGTGTGGTAAGGCATTCCACATTCACGTAGTACGGCTAAAGAACGAATCTCTGTATTTGACAGTATGAGCATTCCTAGAAGCGCGAGTATTACGGTTGAACTGTTTAAAGGGAGGAATGCAACTGGCTATTTCTCTAGAGCATAAGCAGTTAAAATAATGGTAAAAAAGGGTCAGACAAGAGACCTTAGGAAGATGTGCAAGCGACGTAAATGATCTTATGATGGTAATATCACCAATCAGTCTAAATGCTCTACGTTCAATACTATCCAAGAGGCTTTAGTAAGTTGCAGGAGCACCAGCCCAGAGATGGGAGTTATACTCAAGCTTTGGCCGTATGTAAGTCTTGTAGATAACAGCCAGATCAGAAGGGGTGATATACTTCTTGCATCGCCTAAGGAAACCCAAACACCTTGCGGAATGTTTGGTGACAACGCGGATGTGATCATTCCACAAGAGGTGGTTGGTGGTGACACACATACCGAGAATATCGAGGCGTTCAGTCTCATTGATGCAAGAGCCATCCATGGATAATGGCAATGGGGGTTTATCTCGCTTTAATGATGCAAGACAGCATTGGGTTTTCCAAGCATTAAATTCCACACGCTTTTTTAATCATCATTGCACAAAGCTTTTTAGGTCGGAATTTAATGAGCTTATCATATTTTGTCGTTGCAGTTCCACATCTGAAGAAGAGAGATGTGAGTCTGAAAACGAATATGAAAAGCTAAGAGTACTATCGTCAGCGAAACAATGTATTGGATTAGATGTTGCAGATAGAAGGTCATTAATAAAAATGAGAAAGAGTGTTGGAGATAAAACAGAGCCCTGGGGCACACCAGCATTTATTTTATGGTATCAGACTTGAATCCATCCTATACAACTTTTATTGAACGATCCAAAACTTAATTACTAATAATCCAGTGAAGGAGGGATTCATGAAAACCGAAAGCAACTATTTTCGATATGAGAGCCTGATGCCAAACTCTATCAAATGCTTTTGAAATATCAAGTGCAATACTCTTACTTTCTCCAAAGCGATGTAAAGATTTGCTGAACTGTTTGGTGAGATGAAGCATGAGATCACCAGTGGACCTATTGCTTCGAAAGCCGTACTGCCGGTCATTAAGAAGCTTTCGATCTTCAAGATATTTCTTGAGCTAATAATTAATCAGCCTTTCCATGACCTTGGAAAGAAAAGATATAAGTGCAATCGGTCGGTAATTAGAGTAGGACATATGAAAAAGATAAACGCAGTGGTTTTGCCAGCATTGAAGAACACATGTCCAGATCAATAGTTGGGATACCATCTGGACCAGCGGATTTATGTTTGTTTAGATCTCTAAGGTATCTTACCACAGTACGAGTGCGAAAAAAGATTGGTCCCATAGAATCACAAACTCGCTCAAGTACAGGCGGAGTCATAACACTGACTGGCAGCGTAGAATTGGCGGAGAACTGCCTAGCAAAGAGATTAGCTTTCTCTAAAGAGGCAAAAATAGGAGTGTCATTGACAACGAGCGTAGGAACCAATGAAGAGGAAGAGTTCTTCATGACTTTTACAAATGACCAAAAATTTGTACTGCCTTTGGGACATTGCAGTATTTTTTGCCGTAACTTTTGGTCATGTAAAAATTTGGTCCGTCGAATATGGGCGTTGCAGGCCTTCCTGGCTTGTTTGAACTTTTTCCGGCTTTCCTCAGTACGGTTGGATTTATAGCAACGGAAACTCTCCTCCTTGACCCTTATAACCTCTTTACTGATACTTTTAACCCTGTTCGGTATAAAAGTTCTCATTCAAAAGAGAATTAAACTTGTGATCATATCAGCGCTGGTGTCAACGTCACTATCGAGGAAGCATAGTGACCAGCTAAAGATCCTGAAGTAATTATTGAGACCGTCCCAGTTGGCTTTCTCGCATTGCCAAACGGTTCTTTTAGGAGCTTTTTCTTTAACTGAACAGTTTACAGATATAACACAATGGTCAGATGTGGCTAGAGGGAATAGAACACTTACAGTGTACTTATCAGGGTCAGAGGTAAGAAACAAGTCAAGAGTGTTTTCTGCTCGACCTTCAACGTCCGATATTCGGGGGGGCTCGTTGACCAGCTGGGTTAGGTGGTTCAACTCAGCGAAGATTTTTGCACACACTCCATCGGGTGTTGTGTGGCTTGAATATTGAAGCCATGAAAAATTGTATACATTAAAATTGCCCGTAACAAATTCTTTGGATGGTATCAGACAAAGCATCAAATTCACGAGAAGTTGATACTCTGTCTAAATTTGGGCTTCGATAAAGGAAGCAGTAGTGAATGATTTGCTTATTTATGGAGAATTTAAACCACATATAATTGAAAAGGGAATTGATGCAAAGACCATATTGTGGTAAGAGCTGCTAAGCAACATCATTCCCAATGTATATGGCGAGGCCATGGTGGGAAAAGAATAAAGTCACCAAGCTGTAACCATGAATTAAAAATTCAGCAGGATCGGAATCCTCACCTACTTGGGTTTCACTTAGTGCCAAAACAGCTGGCTCTTATGAAACACTATGGCGGTATGCCAACAAAAAATTAGCCCTTAACTCACAAATATTGCAATAATCTACTCTGAATACAGATGAAAAATAAAATTCACTGAATTGAAACACAGAATAATTATAATACTCTTCACTGCTTGTGTTAAGCTTTAGCAGTGACGAGAACCGTCAACACTAGAGGCACAATCTTCTAAAGGTCCATCCAATTACTCGGATACGCAGATGATATTGACATAATTGGAAGATCAAAGCGTGATGTCAGTGGAGCGTTTTTGAGCATTGCGACGGAAGCGAAGAAGATGGGTTTAGTGGTCAATGAGGGCAAGACCAAGTATATGATGTCATCAAAAAAGGACACTGAACGACGACGTCTTGGACAAAACGTCACCATGGACAGCTATAACTTTGAGGTAGTTATGGACTTTCTCTACCTAGGCACCGCTATAAACACAAACAACGACACCAGCGCTGAAATCAAACGAAGAATAACTCTTGCAAATCTCTGCTTCTTTGGACTTAGATAGCAATTGAGAAGTAAAGTCCTCTCTCGAGCATGTAAAATCACTATCTATAAGACACTCATCATCCCGGTTCTCATTTATGACGCTAAGAACTGAACCCTGTCAAAGAAAGATGAAAGTGACTTGGGATGCTTCGAGAGAAAAATTCGTCGGGTGATTTTTACTTACTTACTAAAGGTGGCGCTACAGTCCTGTGTGAACTAGGGCCTCACCCAACAAACTTCTCCATCTAGCTCGGTCCCTAGCTAGATGTCTCCAGTTTCGCGCTCCAAGTTGGGTGAGGTCACCTTCCACTTGTGCGCGCCACCTGATTCGCGGTCTTCCTCTACTGCGCTGTCCTGTGGGTGCGGATTCGAAGACTTTCAGGGCCGGAGCATTGGTTTCCATGCGCTCTACGTGACCCAGCCATCTTAGTCGTTGGACTTTTACTCTTCTTGCTAAGTCTACGTCGCTGTACAGCCCGTACAGTTCGTCGTTCCATCTTCTCCTCCACTCCCCTTCGATGCATACGGGACAGTAGATAACACGAAGAACTTTTCTCTCGAAGCGACCCAAGGTGCTTTCATCCGCTTTTGTCATGGTCCATGCTTCTGCATCGTATAGCAGGACGGGGATGATAAGGGTCTTATATAGCAACACTTTGGTCCCTCGAGAGAGGACATTACTACTCAATTGCTTTCTAAGTCCAAAGAAACAGCGGTTAGCAAGAGTTATTCTGCGTTTGATCTCAGCGCTGGTGTTGTTTTCTGCGTTTACAGCGGAGCCTAGGTAGACGAAGTCCTTGACTACCTCAAAGGTACGTCTGTCGATTTTGACGTTTTGACCAAAACGTCGGTGTTGTATGTCCTTTCTAGACGACAGCATGTACTTTGTTTTGCCCTCATTAACCGTTAAACCCATTTTTGCCGCCTCTGCCTCAATACTCACAAAAGCCCCATTGACATCACGCTGAGTTCTTCCGATTATGTCAATGTCATCAGCATATGCCAGTAATTGGACAGACTTTTGAAAGATAGTGCCTCTAGTGTTGACGTGTGAGCTCTGCACTATTCTTTCAAGCACGATGTTAAAAAAATAGCATGACAGCGCATCACCTTGTCTAAAACCTTTTTTGACATCAAAAGGTTCTGTTACGTTGTTTCCAACCTTTATGGAGCAGCGTGAATTCTCCATGGTCATCCTGCACAAACGGACGAGTTTGGCAGGGATGCCAAAACTAGACATGGCTCTATACAGCTCGTCCCTGTAGATGCTGTCATATGCGGCCTTGAAATCGATGAAAAGATGGTGGGTGTCGATTTGGTGCTCTTGAGTTTTTTCCAGGATCTGCCGTAATGTGAATATTTGATCAACTGTGGACTTTCCTGGTCTAAAACCACACTGATAAGGACCTATCAGGTTGTTGACGATGGTCTTTAGACGTTCACTTATTATGGCAGAGAAGATTTTATAGGCGATGTTAAGTAGACTTATTCCTCTATAGTTGGTGCAGTTTAGAGGGTCTCCTTTTTTCAGGATCGGGCAAACAATACTGAGGTTCCATTCATCGGGCATGTTTTCTTCCGACCATATCTTACAGATAAGTTGGTGCATGCTCCAAACCAACTTATCTCCAGCTGCTTTAAAGAGCTCGGAATTCAAGCCATCTGCTCCAGCGGCTTTATTAGACTTCAACTTAGATATGGCAATCTTTAGTTCGTCTAAGTCGGGAGGACGGGATTGTTGGCTTTCGTCGTTTATATCGAATGGGTCATCCTGCCTGACAGCGGGATTCAGTTCTTCGTCGCCGTTATACAGTCTGCAGAAGTGGTCCTTCCATATCCTCAGCATTGACTGCGGTTCCACTATGATGTTTCCACTTTCGTCTTTGCAGCCTTCGGTTCTAGGTTTATGTACCTGTGAATTTCGTTTCACCTGTTCATAAAACTTTCGAACCTCATTCCTGCTTTTATACCTCTCAACACGCTTCTCATGCCCTCTCTTTTTCCTTCTGAAAAGTCGGCGTTCCTCTCGCCTCTTCTGCTCATAGAGCTCACGAGCAGCTCTCGTCCTTTTATGCAGCGCCGCTTTGCGTGCCTGTTGTTTGGCTGCATTTGCCTGCCGACATTCCTCATCAAACCAGGGGTTTGAAACCCAGCACATCAGAGGCGGCATCTCTGATTCCATCTTGGCAATGTTGCCACTGGTTTTCGATACATTGTGTTGGCGGCAGAGAACTTCGAGAGAGGTTACTTGTCACTCGGTCGGAAAAGGATTTGGCGATCTCTGGCGATTGTAGCCGTTCGACGTTGTATCTTCTCCCAGCACCTCCCTGTTTTGCCTTGGGTCTGGAAATCCGAAGTGCTACCCTGGCTAAAACGAGGTAGTGGTCCGAGTCGATGTTAGCTCCTCGGAAAGTTCGTACATCCATAATGCTGGAAGCGTGTCTGGCGTCGATCGCAATATGGTCAATCTGGTTGACGGTAGATTGATCTGGAGAAGTCCAAGTTCCTTTGTGGATGTTGAGGTGTAGAAAACGCTTACTGGCTACCATGACGTTTCGACCCGCAGCAAAATCTATGAGCCTGAATTCAATATCGGAAGTGTTGTCGTGCAGGCTGTTTTTCCCGATTATTCCACCAAAGATGTCTTCCCTTCCTAGCTTGGCATTAAAATCGCCCAGGACTATTTTAATATCGTAGCTAGGGCACTGCTCATATGTTTAGTCTAAGAGCTCGAAGAAAATATCTTTGGTGTTGTCGTCTTTCTCTTCTGTGGGGGCGTGCGCGCATATCAGGCTAATGTTGCCGAATTTAGCCTTGATGCGTATGGTCATGAGGCGCTCATTGATGCACCTATAGCTCAAGACTTCTTGCCTAAGTCTGGCTCCAATGACGAATCCGCATCCAAATAAGCGCTGTTGGTTTTCGTGGTAGCAGTCACCATAGTAAATATCGCAGTTTTTCATCCTCTTTTTGCCCGGCCCATCCCATCGTTTTTCCTGGATGGCGGTGATATCTGCTTTATATCGTTCTAGGGCCTCCGCTAATTCTTCGGCCGCACGTGGTCTGTTAAGGGACCTAACATTCCACGTGCATATCCGAAGTTCGTTGTCCTTTATTCGCTTGCGTTGGTTGTCAACAGTAAATCCGTCCGTATCCGGGTGATTTTTAGTCCCTTAAGCATAGATGGAGAATGGAGGAGAAGATATAACGACGAACTGTACGGGCTGTACAGCGACACGGACCTAGTTAGCAGAATCAAAGTCCAACGGCTTAGATGGCGAGGTCATGTAGAGCGGATGGACATCAACGCTACAGCCCGGAAGGTCTTCGAATCCAATCCCGAGGGACGGTGCAGTAGAGGAAGACCGCGACTCAGGTGGCGCACCCAGGTGGGAGAGGACCTCAACCAACTTGGCATGCGAAACTGGAGACAGCTAGCTAGGGACCGAGCTGGCTGGAGACGCTTGTTAGTTGAGGCCCAGGTCCGCCCCGGACTGTAGCGCCACCTTAAGAAGAATAACATTAAATTAAATGTATTTTATTTCTTCTTAAAAACCAAATGAGAAAAAACCTTTACCTAGTGTTGAGTATTGTTCCACTCCAGAACCAACGTTTTATCAAAAAAAACGAAGGTCATTTTCGAGACTTTTTTAAAGAAATTTTAATGTACTAGTGAAATCAAAAGTTTTGTTTTTAAGTTGCATTTGACCATTGACCTATTTGCGACTAATGGTTCGAAGTAAGGGCTTAATATTTTTCACTTAAATACATACGTATGTATACATATATAACCTTTATATCAACATTTATATGCAAATGCAAATTAAACACTTAATACCGGTTCTTGGGCCATTAAACATTTACCATACTAAATTACCCAACAGTTTCACACTGCCTGCCACGAATTGGAATCTATCCTTCATTTTAATTAGATCCAAAATGGACTCCAGCACCCTGCATATGAAAATGGTATCATCTCCTTTTGGAATGGTAGCAATTTCGCTTGAAAATTTCCATTTATATGAGAATAATAATAATAATTAATGAAATCTGAGATGTGTGAGTTATACGAGTATCTCTCAGTACACTTATTACTCTGATTGCAATGTTAACCCCAATTAAAAATCTTCACTCAGTAAAATCAATTCCATCATCAGTAGTTCAGCGTGAGCTGAGCAAGTCCATTTCCTATATATGTACCTGCCTCCTGGAACTGGAAATCCATCTTCTCTCC
The DNA here is from genome assembly GCF_945859685.1 of Eupeodes corollae. Classification (NCBI taxonomy): domain Eukaryota; kingdom Metazoa; phylum Arthropoda; class Insecta; order Diptera; family Syrphidae; genus Eupeodes; species Eupeodes corollae. Next base: position 87,536,385 of record NC_079149.1, on the reverse strand, counting down.
AGAATGAACTTTCATTTGGATTCGCCTTGACGGACATGGACATTGGACAACGGCAATGGACAACTGATGGATGCTCTCTTCATTTCCATCCGTCTGAAATCTCTAGTGGAAGTGTCCATTTCCCAGTCATATATATGTATGTATGTAAAAAATCGAATAGGACTCGGATCATTCTGATCTGTGCAGTCGTATAATGGCAGGACAATAACAGTGCAATTGCAAGTGGCAATCATCCTGTCGAGAGATTAATTCGAATCATTTGGTGTTTAATGCAAATATTCGTGACGAAAGAGCAAGGGAGGGAGGGAGCGTTGTGTGAATAATTTTAACCTATTTTGAGAAAGTTTTCATTTTTTCGATTATTTGCTTTGCTACTGGGGTAACTACTACAAAGTTGCACTTGAATAAGAAGGACGAGGCTGGCTAAAGGATACTCTCGGAAATGCGACAAGAAAATCCAATTGGTTCACTTCGACTTGAGGTCTGATTTAACACACTTCCGTTGCTTTCTTTGACAACAATGGAAAGGAAAATCTTCGAATCAGTTGGTCGCCTGATTGCATGTGGTCCAGTTTTCGATTTGCCTGTCTAATGAAGCTCTAAAGGATGTGACCAAGAATAAATTGTCCCACAAAACCCCAAATAGTTTGGGGAGTAGCAGTAGCATTAGCATTAGCAGCACCAGCACCAGTACCAGCAGAAGGAGCAGCGGGCTTAAGACTATAATGCTGCAGTCCAAGCTCTGGATGAATTGTTTGCATTTTCCTCCTGTGGTTGACCCAGATGAGAGCCAGCCCAATTCCCACTAGGGGTACGAATGGAACGGGGATGAGAAGTCCAACATAGAAATCTCTTTCCACATCCATCAGGGATTCGAATTCGATGTCCTTTTGCTCCGATTTCCTTACAGAATATATAGAAAAGGGACTAATCAATATTCTGTTGGCACATTTGTCGACTTGTTAGGATGATGAATTTGATTATTATTATTGAAACGAATTTTGAGTTGAATTTTTGGGTTTTTGGGTTGGGCATTTTAAATAAATTCGTATAGCTACACATTTATTTGAGTGTTATTAACCTACATACGAGTATGTGTGAGTAAGGGCACACAATTGTGTACTGAATTTAAGGCTTTTATTTGATTTGATTTGTGACAACAAAATAATTTGATTGGAATTATGACATATTGCTATAGAATTTATGAGATTGGTTTACTTTTAGACAAGCTAGCTGTGTATTGACCTGAATATGAATAATTCAACTTAAACTCAACCCAAGAACGTGTCACTTTTATAAGTGGGAAATATTCAATAGCTTGAAATAATTTCATTTCAAAATTGGGTTATATACAATTTTAAATCAAATTACGAAATAAAATTGTATCATGGTAACAGACGTAAACATTTTCACCTTTTGTTATAATTTGACGAAATTCATCTTTAAACTTTTTAGAGTCAAACAAATTAAAACTTTTCCTTAACAACTTATAAACTTAAAAAAATCAAATTTATACTCCAACCTACATATTCCACATTCGTGTAGTGCGACTTAAAAATAAATCTCTGTACTTCAGAGTCCGTAATAAATTAACGAGCATTATGGTTGAGTTGCTTGAGGGCAGAATGCCTGTTTACGAAAACAGCGATTAAATAAACTTAGGCAAGAACATTTGCTGCTGCGGTGGTGTTCAAGAGATATCACTGTTCATTTTATAAATTTTGTTGTACGTTGGGTTTAAAGGCTGTGGTGTGTTTGTAGGATCAAGCATCAATATTATAAGCAAAGAATATATTAAAGTATTAAATTTTTTGTATAAAGCATCAAACAATTAACTACTGTAGTAAGGGTCTTCAAATTGCTTTTACCTCGGTAGGTCTTTTTTTACTACGATTAGGCCCTAGAACGATATAAAGCAGATATCACCACCATCCAGGAAATACGATGGGATGGGCCGGGCACAAAGAGGATGAAAAACTGCGATATTTACTATGGTGACCACGAAAACCAACAGCGCTTATTTGGATGAAGATTCGTCATCGGAGCCAGACTTAGGCAAGAAGTCTTGAGCTATAGGTGCATCAATGAGCGCCTCATGACCATACGCATCAAGGCTAAATTCGCAACATTAGCCTGATATGCGCGCACGCCCCCACAGAAGTGAAGTTCTCTGCCGCCAACACAATGTATCGAAAACCAGTGGCAAACTTGCCAAGATGCAATCAGAGAAGCCGCCTCTGATGTGCTGGGTTTCAAGCAGCCACCAACAAGGAACCCCTGGTTTGATGAGGAATGTCGGCAGGCAAATGCAGCCAAACAACAGGCACGCAAAGCGGCGCGGCGCGGTGCATAAAAAGACGAGAGCTGATCGTGAGCTCTATGAGCAGAAGAGGCGAGAGGAACGCCGATTTCTCAGAAGGAAAAGGAGAGGGCATGAGAAGCGTGCGGTCGAAGATGTTGAGAGGTATAAAAGCAGGAATGAGGTTCAAAAGTTTTATGAACAGGTGAAACAATATTCACAGGTACATAAACCTAGAACCGAAGGCTGCAAAGACGAAAGTGGAAACATCATAGAGGAACCGCAGTCAATGCTGAGGATATGGAAGGACCACTTCTGCAGACTGTATAACGGCGACGACGAACTGAATTCCGCTGTCAGGCAGGATGATCCATTCAACATAGACGACGAAAGCCAACAATGACGTCTTCCCGACTTAGACAAAGTAAAGAGTGCCATATCTAAGCTGAAGTCTAATAAAGCCGCTGGAGCGGATGGCTTGAATGCCGAGCTCTTTAAAGCAGCTGGAGAAAAGCTGGTTCGGAGCATCCACCAACTTATCTGTAAGATATGGTCGGAAGAAAGCATGCCCGATGAATGGAACCTCAGTATTGTTTGCCCGGTCCTGAAAAAAGGAGACCCTCTAAACTGCACCAAATATAGAGAAATAAGTCTACTTAACATCGCCTATAAAATCTTCTCTGCCGTAATATGTGAAGGTTTTAGACAAGGTGATGTGCTGTCATGCGATTTTTTTAACATCGTGCTTGAAAGAATAGTGCAGAGCTCACACGTCAACACTAGAGGCACTATCTTTCAAAAGTCTGTCCAATTACTGGCATATGCTGATGAAATTGACATAATCGGAAGAACTCAGCGTGATGTCAATGGGGCTTTTGTGAGTATTGAGGCAGAAGCGGCAAAAATGGGTTTAAGGGTTAATGAGGGCAAAACAAAGAACATGCTGTCGTCTAGAAAGGACATACAACACCGACGTTTTGGTCAAAACGTCACAATCGACAGACGTAACTTTGAGGTAGTCAAGGACTTCGTCTACCTAGGCTCCGCTGTAAACGCAGAAAACAACACCAACGCTGAGATCAAACGCAGAATAACTCTGTTTCTTTGGACTAAAAAAGCAATTGAGTGGTAAAGTCCTCTCTCGAGGGACCAAAGTGTTGCTATATAAGACCCTTATCATCCCCGTCCTGCTATACGGTGCAGAAGCATGGACCATGACAAAAGCGGATGAAAACACCTTGGGTCGCTTCGAGAGAAAAGTTGCATGCATCGAAGGGGAGTGGAGGAGAAGATGGAACGACGAACTGAACGGGCTGTACAGCGACGTAGATTTGCCCAGAAAGTCCAACGACTAAGATGGCTGGGTCACGTAGAGCGCATGGAAACCAATGCCCCCGCCCGAAAAGTATTCGAATCCGCACCCACAGGACAGCGCAGTAGAGGAAGACTGCGGATCAGGTGGCGCGCACAAGTGGAAGGTGACCTCACCCAACTTGGAGCGCGAAACTAGAGACATCTGGCTAGGGACCAAGCTAGATGGAGAAGTTTGTTGGGTGAGGCCCTAGTTCACACAGGACTGTAGCGCCACCTTAAATAAGTAAGTAATCCCTTTTTGTTTGCTTTATTTGTACGGAGATACACAAGTGTGTTTTCATATTACTTATGATTTATGGGGACGCACAAGTGTGCTCTGATATATAACTTATATGTTGATTTTTACAGAAGAACAATCAAAAGAAATAATGTCACAGACAAGGAATTAAAACAATTAAGGAATGGCAGACAATTTGACAATTGCCTATAGCAGTGTTTTTCAAACTTTTACATGAGACGGACCCTATAGTACCGCGAAGGAATATTTCGCGACCACCCTATCCATTACTTTTTTTTCCGTAACGTCGAACTTCGATAGCTCGAATTTTAAAAATAATGTGGCAACATCTCGAACTCGTTGGCTTGTATAATTGTATGAAAGAATTCATAGGTCGGCAGGAAAACCTCATACTATTGCTGAAAATTTGATTCTACCAGCGGCTTTAAATATTGTGGAGATAATGCTTGGCAAAGTAGAGGTCGAAAAACTCAATACCATTCAACGCAGAATAAGCGTGTGAAGATATGGGAGCAATCCACAAATATTTACTTCACCATATGAGGTTAGGTGGTTGTCGACAGGCAAAGTACTAGCCAGAGTGTTGGAACTTTGTGCTGAACTTAAATTAAATATACAGCAGGCCAAGTCAGAAAACTCTAAATTCATTTGTGAGGCGGAATTCTTTTTAGAATTCGCTTTTCTTTTTGACTTATTTGAGCATCTAAATGTCTTGAATAAAAGTCTTCAAGGGCGGGATGAAAATTACTGCTAAAGGCAAAGTCCATGGCTTTACAAACAAAATTGAATTTTGGTCATCGTCTCTTAATCAAAACCACTTAGGTTCATTTTCCTTGACAGAATCTTTTATTGAAGAAGTCGGATGTGAGAATTTATAGTTGGTATGAAAATGGTATTAAAAAGGTTGAAAGAAGAAATGTGTCATTACTTCTCAATGGAGGAGATATCTAAGAATATTGGGTAAAGGTGGATCTTAAATCCGTTTTTGAATACAGCTGTTAATGAGGTAAATTTGGCAACCAAGCTCAAGGAAACTATCTGTTGAACTGTTGAAACTATCTGCCGATGGGGTGCTGCAATTGGAATTTAAGTCTGTCAATTTGGATACTTTTTGGTAAAAAAGGAAATAAGAATATCCTGAATGATAACATTAGAGACTTTAAAGTGTTTGATTCCAATTGCCACCTTGTATCTATGCAAGTTGACATTTTCTTCAATGGGCAATGCCCCAAATTAAAAGCAAAGAAAAAAATCGTCTAATTTGGAAAATGATTTAATTCTGAATGTCGCAAAAACGGATCCAAAATGGGATAAATTCATTTCCGAAAAACAAGCGCAACCCTTGCATTAAGAATAATTTGTTTGTTAATTTGATACAAACCTTTAAGATGGATTATACCTCATAGGTTGTTTTTATTGTTTGTTTATTTGACACAAATGAATACATATGTCCTTTAATTATCATTTTTCTTAATAAATCATTTTAAACTTTGTTGTGTTTTTTTAACTGCAGTACTTTCCCAACCTTTTGGAATTCCTCTTAAGAATCTTCGCGATCCCCTTAAAAACGCTAGGGTGTCGCGACCCACACGTTGAAAAACGCTGGCCCATAGGACAATAATTCCTAACTAAATTTTTAGAACCTTTTTTATTGATTGGCATTTCCACTGATTTTTTAGAGCTATTGGCTTTTTCGGTAAGGTGTTTGTTGAAATTTATAGCCGGATTTAGTCTAACTCCCTAATATTTGACCTCTTTAGCTGTTTCTAGAGAATGACCATCATAAGTCCATTGCCTTTCATTGTGAACTTTTGGATATCGCGCAAACACCATAATTTTTGACTTCTAAGTATTAATTGTTAGTCCCTATCTTTTGCAGTAACACTATAAGCGACTAATCATTTATTGCATATGTTCTGGTGATTCAGAGAGTTTGATAAGGCCATCTGCATATAACAACGAATTAATGGTAGTATTTGAAATTCTTAGTCCTCCAGGAAGATCATCTACTACGTCGTTTATAAACAGAGAAAACAACAATGCACTGAGGAGACAACCTTGTTTGACGCCAGTATTTGTCTCAAACCATTCTGAATAGGATGTGCCATCCCAAACTGCTGCAGTTGTGTTAGTGTACATTTCTTTTATCGCTCTTACGCAGTTGGAAGATATGCCAAGTTGTAAGAGCTTATAGAAGAACGCATTTCTGTTAACCATGTCGAGGGCAGCTATAAAGTCAACAAAAAATAAAGAAACTTTTTTGTAAATATTTGATCAATGGTTAAATATTTTTTTTTTCGGAAGCCAGATTGAAGATCAGATAGAATATTTTTCCGTTCGACCCACTTTTCAAGCCTCTCTATAAGAATGCCACAGAATATTTTCACTATTACATTCATAAAAGAAATTCCTCTATAATTTTCCACAACGTCAAAAGGTCCTTTTTTGTGATTAGAAAATATTACAGACTTTTCAAAAGATGAAGGGATTTCAGCTGTGAAGAAAACTTTGTTGAACAGAATTTAAAGATTGTTAAAGAATGTCGGTGTAACATTTTTAAAAAATTTATATGGAATCCCGTCTTCACCTGAAGCTTTTCCATTCTTCGCATTTAGGATCGCAGTCATCAACAGTCATCAACAGTTAATGGTTCAGTGTAGGAGAACATTAAAATAGAATTGATGGAAAGAAGGAGCCTGAAGAGAGCTGAAAAATCTTCAGCACATACGTCTACGCATATTTTATATTTTCAAATTCAATTTTCTTTTGAAGAGAAAGGTTTTTTTTATATGTGTTAGCTTCGATATACCAAATTTTTAGTAGATGATTGTTAGAAGTTCGCATGGCTCGCTGAAGAGTAAAAGATTTTGTGCGTGCTTTCCAGCAGTTCTTATGGAACCACTTTTGTTTATAAGAAGTGTTCTGACTTATAGTTTTGTTTGATGCTGAACTTCGAATATATTCTGTGAGCTGATTTGAAAGTATTGTCAACGTTCAAACTTTATAATAAATATTAAATATCATTAGAGAAAATATTTTATACGTGTTTTATTTACGTTTAATTTTGAAACCGCAATATGGAAAACCATTTATAATATAACCAAATATTAAAACACGATTAGATTTATGGCACTTGACTTATAAAATTGTGACCTTTGACTTTCTAATGGTTACAGAAGTTGAGAAGTGGTTAAAAAACCTGGTAACACCATAAAGCTATGATAAATCTCTGTTTTTTTCTCGCAAGCTAAAGAAGAGTTTAACTTATTCATCAAGTTAAGGTCGATTCGTATGAAAATGATTAAATAAAAAGAAAAATTACTGAATATCGAAAACAATATTTTCTGTGAAATAAAATAAGTTCGAAGCCAATATTTTTAATTTTTAAAAAGCTATTTGAGTAGAACGTACATTTTTACCAACTTTAATTATTGTTTTTTTTAGAGTTTTATTTTTTGTAAAAAACTGTCAATTCGATTTTTTTCAAAATTGTATTGAATGTTAAAAACAACAACAACAACATTGTATTGAATGTTAAAAACAACATTTTATAAGATAAAATTAGTTTGAAGACAATATTTCAAATTCTTGAAAAGATATTTTAATCGACAATCAATTTTTACCAACTTTTGTTAAACTTATTTTAGGTTTTTAATTTTTTGTAAAAAACTGTCAATTCGATTTTTCTCAAAATTTGTCCTAATGTTGAAAACAATATTTCTTATAAGTAAAACTTAGTTAGAATCTATTATCTCAAATTTTTGAAAGGATATTGGAGTCGAAAATCATTTTTTACCAACTTTTGTTAATTTTTTTCGGTTTTTAATTTTTTTTACATAAACTGTCAATTCGATTATTTTTCAAAATTTTACTGAATGTTGACAACAATATTTTTTGAAAGATAAAAGAAAATTAATGCCAATATCTCAAAGTTTGCAAAAGATTTTTAAGTCGAAAATCAATTTTTACCAACTTTTATTAATTTTTTTTTGAAGTTTTTATTTTTTGAAAAAAAAAAAAACTGTGAATCCGATTTTTCTCAACATTTTTCAGAATGTTGAAAACTATATTTCATAAAATAAGTTTGAAGCCCAAATTTCAAGTTTTTGTAAAGATATTTAATTCAATATTCAATTTTTACCAACTTTGAGCAATGTTTTTTTTAGATTTTTATTTTTTATAAAAAAAACTGTCAATTCGATTTTTTCAAAATTTTATCAGATGTCAAAAACATTATTCTTCGTTGCACAAAATTGTTTTTGAAATCATATTTAAGTCGTAAAATTTTGGAGGTGACAAATTTTTTTTTTCAGTTTTTTTGATTTATTAAAAAAAAAACCGTTAAATGGATGTTTTTTTTTCAAAAAATATACTTCTTTGATATCACGTTACAAAATATTATATGAAATTTAATTCAAGTCTCTAGCGTTTTAGGTTCGTAAAATATTAAGGGTTAACCAAAATTGTCACCTTCTTTTTAAACTCCTATGTTAAAAAAAAACCGCGGGCGCAATTTTCTTGAGAGCCCTTTCTGCATCTTTCTATATTGTTATTTGTATAACAAAATTTATTTGAACGTCGAGAATATCAAAGTTTTAAATTTGACAAATCGAACCCATTACAATAACTTCCTATGGGAAGTTAATAAACAGCACTGGATGCAGGTGACTCCCTTGAGGTATATCAGAGATGACTTTAAATTGAAATGAAATGTTTCTACTAAACATTCTAATATCTATCTTTGGGATATGAAGAAATCTTGATAACGTTAAGTCCAATTTTATTCAATGCTTTGATAAAGTCTTCATAGATGCAATTGACTTGAAAGTGTTTTTTGAATGTATCCAAACAAAAAGTAGAGAATTTCAATATTTTTTACAAATTAAAACAAAATAGCAATTTAAAGAAATTATGTCAAAAGCATGGAATTTAAACAATTTAGGAATAGAAGACAATTTCGTAATATAGTTCCTAACAAAATGTTTAGAACCTTTGTTATAGACTAGGGTTAGGTATAAATATTTCCAAAGATCTGAGAAATTAGAAATGGATAGGAACGATACACATTTTTCAACATAAATTATGGCATCTACAAGGACCTTGACTGAAACATTAATAAAGCTTTTAAATAACGGGTTATCCATTTTACGGTTTCAAAAACAGAGGGCTATTTTTGTTAAAATACCTTTTTTTAGTTGAAAGTCTGACATTTACGAAAATGGATCGATTAACCATCGAACAATGCATTCAAATTGTTAAAACTTACTATAAAAATTGTGATTCTGCCACAGTCACATATTGTGCTATAAGAGAAGATTATGGTTTACATAATCTACGCAAGCAATTTCCAAAATTGTTTAGAAATTTGAAGAGACTGGAACGGTTACAGACATTGTAAGGCCTGTCCATCATTGTTTCGCTCGTATCACTAAAAATATCGCTGTTGTAAGTGTAAGAGGTCTTGGGTTCAATGTCTGTGCTATATTAAGTTTTTTTTCACAGGTACTGCCTCTTGCGAGGTATTGACAAATTCTCCAAAAGTAATTCTTGTCATGAAAAATGCTTTCTCAAATCAGCCGTTCGGATTCGGCTTAACAACATTGCTCGCACACAGGGATTGTTGAGAGTTGTATTTTGTTTGTAAGAGTAAGTATTGCTGAAGACCCGAATGTAATGATTCCCCGCTTATCGTTTCAGGAATTAGGACTGTATTAATTCACATTATGGCGATTTTGTCATTTAGATCTTCACCAACTTCCATATAAAGTCCAGCTAACGCAACAACTGAAGACAGGCCAGATGATTATCCAACACGTCGCAGAAACGTCGAATGGGTGCTTTAACAACAGGAGGTGGACGTCGATTTTTCGAACAACATTTTCTTCAGCGACTTACTCGGTAAGTATGAAAATAAACAAAATTGTTAAATTTGGGTTTCTGAGAATCCTCAAGTAATTGAAGATGAGCCATTACACCCCCAAAAATCACTGTTTGTTGCGCTCTTTGGTCTAGAGGTGTGATTGGAATGCCAATCCAGAGATTTATGGTCATATGATAACCGACTTTTTTTTGCCAGATATTGAAGAGCCCGATTTGGAGAATAAGTGTTTTCAACAATACTGTGCCACATGCCACACAACTCTAGCGAATATGGTTTTATTGCAAGCGACATTTCCTGGCCGCGTAATTTCTTGTCGTGGCGATATCAACTGTCCGCCAAAATCATGCGATTTCACACCCTCTGGATTTTTGGTTTTTGGGGCTACGCAGCAGACCGCGTTTAAACCTTTAACTTTTAAGCACTTAAAACCAACATTCGTCAAGTTATGGGTGAAATAGCGTCCAATATTTTTCAAAAAGTGGTCGAACCTTAAAAGAATCGATGATTGCAACAATTAGCGTGGTGGTCATTCGTGTCGTGATCATTAAATGATGAATGTGATGTCAACGTTCAAACTTTATAATAAATATTAAATATCATTAAACAAAACTATTTTATACCTGTTTTATTTACTTTTAATTTTGAAACCGCAATATGGAAAACCATTTATAATATAACCAAATATTGAAACACGATTAGATTTAGGGCACTTGCCATATAAAATGGTGACCTTTGACTTTCTAATGGTTACAGAAGTTGAGAAGTGGATAAAAACCTGTTTTACACCATAAAGCCATTATAAATCTGTTTTTTTTTTTCTCGCAAGCTAAAGAAGAGTTTAACTTATTCATCAAGTTAAGGTCGATTCGTATGAAAATTATTAAATAAAAATCCAAATTAAATTCACATTAATCTTTCAATTAATTGTAATACAAATCATTTCTTTTAAATCTATATTAAAAGCATATCAATCATTCGAAATTCCACTCCATTTGACTCGGGATAAACTTTTCCTTTATATTACCTCATTGTTTAGACACGTTCTAGAAAAAACAAAACTTTTTTAACATCAAGCTCCTCAATAACAAACAAACGATTGTTTTTCTTCCGAAATTGTTTCGCCATATTTGTATCGTGAAGAAAACTGAAACTTCTTCATTACACAATCGATTCTACTTCAAAACTCTTTGATATGTTGATAATCATGTGAAAACCGTTCCCGACCAACTAATGAAAAACAAAAATGAATCTTTGGAATTAGTTCGTATAACTTTCTTCAACTCACCTTATAACTCACTCCTTTCTCCATAATACCCCTCGAAATATATATACCAAGAATTACGATGTGAGATGCTGTCAAGGAATAACCTCCCTCCCCCCCACCAAATGGTCTCAAAATCACTTTGAAGCCCTTTCAAATTACGTTAAAACACATCTGCTTCTGGTTTCCTTTTATTTCGTGGAAAAAACTTAAACATTTGTAAGTAGATATGTGTTGATGTTTTATACTTTTTTAGAAGAAGAAAGTAGTGAAAACAAATTACCACACATATATTCTTAGATTTGAGAAACTTCAATAAGGACAAACGGACAAAGTTCTTCCCTTTGCAAGGCTAATCCTGTCAACATCCTCGCAAACTTACCTCAAACTTTCCTCTGTGTGAAATATTCTTTTTGTATCGATTACATAAATATTAATATGAAACAGCGAAAGAAAAGTCGACTTTTTTTGAGGGTAAATCACTTCAAACCTAATAAAACTCAAACAAAAATTAAGTCCTTTTCGGGCAAGCAAAAGAAAGGCCACAAGCCATGATGTATAAGGATATGACAGCTCTATATTTATCTACAAAACTAACTGCTCCAAATCCAATTTGAAACAAAAGAGGATTACAACTTGCACTCCTTAAAAAAGAAGTACCTACCTTTCTCCAAGGAATAAAAGCAAACTAAAGCAGCAAAAACCAGCACAAGAGGTATCCTTATCTTTTCCCCATTTGACTTGACTTGAGCAAAACATCAGTCATGGCAATGGCTATGACAACTACAACCACGATAGCAGAAGAAGAAAAGCCACAAACTCTACGAAAATGATACTCATGCTTAACCCTATACTCACCATAGTCAGCTTCAAAAGAAAAAACTAAGACGCAAGGCTCTGGTTGAGGACGATGATGACGATGACGATGAAGAAGAACAAACATGGATTGATGGAAGAACAAGTACATATCTAAGGACAAGTCATCGTGGTAGCCTTCTTCATTATCGTCGCGTTGGATTGTCTGTTTTGTTTTTGTTTTGCTTTCGTCCCTCGAATCCTTATTGCAGAACTCATCAGGGACACTTTGCTTTCTGACAGCGACCTCTACCCACATCATCGCGAGGATTGCTAAGACACAGAAGTACCTATACCTCGCCACTGAAGCCGAACGAAAATCCACTCAGTAGCGCAACGAACAATAATTGAATGGGGAATACCTACATATATATTGGCATCGAAAAAGTCCTTTTCCATTAGTATAGCTGTCCTATGCGGGAAAAACCGCAAAAGCGAAATTAATCTCCCGTCGTCGTCGGTCGTCGTCCTCATCGTCGACCGACCCACGAATACACTACACAGCAGCTACTAAAATTCTAACAGTTGTAGGACTTCTTGGTGGTTTCATATTGACGGTCGTCATCGCGTCGTCGTTGTATTTGTGCCTGATGAGGGAGGACGAGTTCCAAAGGTGATTTGCGATTAGACACAAATTCTGAACCCGTATAACGACCGTCGGGCATTGGATGAAAGTGATAAGTGTGTCTTGTATCCCTGATATACCTCGGGAGAAGTGTCCAATTTCACCTTTGACACTTGTTATCCACTCCACTCAACTCCTCGTGCTTGGAAATGAAGACCTCACTCTTATATGATATGATGTCCTTTCTATGATGCAGATGCACTATTCGACTTCTACAATTTTCTGTATATGTGTTTACGGTCTTATATTGCTTTAAACTTTTCGTAGTTTCTCCTTCTTCTTTGGACACTTGAGCTCAAGATTCTAATCCAAATTTAGATTCCTTCTTATGCCTTCACCCTTTGACAATAACCAACAACCAACAACAAGAACATGGCACACTCAAGTCTTTTGGTGATGGTGCTGCTGCTAGCGTGTGGCAATTGGGACTTTCACAATAGCGAATGACTATATATAGAGATGACAAAAAGGACTTGTGTCGTCGTCGTATACACAAGCAAGGCGTCTCATCTTCACGAGAAAGTAATGTATACATGCAAAAGGAACAACAAAAACAGATACAATGAGCAAAAGGACGATGACGGACGATGAAAATAGCATTTTGAGTAGCAAGGACATTTTCACAATATCATGTTGAACATAAGAGGTTGTCAAAAGAAAAAGATCTCGAGAATTGATAGCTAAACACCTGTCAGTTCAGCTACAACAACACCAACAGAAGCGGCAGGAGCAGAAAATAAAGAGTGCCAGAGCACAGTTAAATCTGAAATGCGGATGCTAAAACTTCTGACTGCACCACTTGCCACAGAAAGTTTTTCTTTTTGAAACGAAACGAAACGAAACGAAAGAGAAAACTTTTATCCAGAGTTGGTTCCTGCTTCCGCTTAAAATTCAATTGGAAGTTGTCGTACGTACCCAAATAAAGACAGAGGCACTCATACACACTCTCAGTCTCATACATTCATCCAGATGATATCCTTCTGAACAATTTGTTTTGTGTTGTGTTTTTGAGATGAGAAGATGAAAGTTGGAGAGGGGTGGAGGGGGAGGAGATTTTTGTTTTAAATTTCTAAGTTTTATTTTTTTTTTTTGAAATTATATAAATTTTGAAAAGAAGACATTTTTTTATTAGGAAAGATTTCCTGTGAAAAACTTAAAGGACATGAGTTGCTTAAGAAGAAAGTTTTTGGCTTCACTTATGCGAAATGACGCAGATGGCAAGTTGGTCTAAGTCGGATTAAATGAAGTTATCGTTTTCATAATCCATTGAGATTACAGTTGATGGAAGCGTATAGCTGTAACAGGGGTTTTTACTTTTTACTTACTTTAGGAAAAACAAAATGTTGTTGTGTATGTGTATCTAGGATATCTACGGTTGTCGTCGTATCGTAGGGAAAAAGGGAACGATTTTCGTTTTTTGTTTTTGAGGTGGATTACGGCAGGTGGTAGAAGAATGTGCATTAAAATAATAAAAACAGTGGATGTAAGCCCATTTTATTGAAATTAAAAAATGGATAGGCGGATTGTGAAATAATAATGCACAGCTAAGTTTTATTTAATTCCATTTTTAGCTTAAGATGATCCTCATTATTTTTTGAGTATTTAAATATTAAATATACAAAAGGACAATTTTGCTAAAATTTGTTTTGAGAAATTTAGGATGCAAGTAAATGTAAGTAAGATGTTCAAATGGTAGACATGTGCACTCAAGAGGACACAAGCGTCCACAGGTTTTTCTCAAAACCCACCTCTGTCTATCAACTTCTATCTCACCTCCCCGCGGTGAACATCGGGTAACTAGTACCTCAACTGGAGATTGGGTTCCAACCCCAGTGGAAAGTTGTTGGGGGCAGCAAACGAGAGAGGGGGAGAGGTGTTTCCACTAAGGCACCTCTCCTTATCCAGACGGCAGCGGAGGAATTCCCGAGATGGAATCAACGGTGGCGTCTACAGTTCCAGTAAGGTTGAACTACTTAGTGAACACCTTATAGGGCTTCTTCGACTTATTCGGAGCACATGCCTGTAAGGAGCGGTTTATCCGGCTCCCCTTCCTTGGAGTTATACTAAGGATCTGGCCCTCCAGGTTGGGGGTTGTGCCGTTGGGGTGACTTCCTGGCCACGTACAAAATACCTTTAGTTGCGAAGCACCAAAAAGCCTCGGATACGGACGGATTCACTGTTGACAACCCACGCAAACGAAATAAGGACGACGAACTTCGGATATGTACGTGGAATGTTAGGTCCCTTAACAGACCACGTGCAGCCGAACAATTAAGGCAAAAAGTCTTGAGTTTCAACAGTTTGAGCGAGCGCATCACGACAATCCGCATCAAGGCTAAATTCGCAAACATAGGCCTAATATGCGCGCATGCCCCAACAGAGGAGAAAGATGAAGACACCAAAGACATATTCTTCGAGCTCTTGGACAAGACATATGAGCAGTGCCCTGGCTATGACTTTAAAATTGTCTTAGTAGATTTTAATGCCAAGCTAGGAAGAGAAGACATCTTGGGTGGCATAGTCGGGAGATACAGCCTGCACGACACCACCTCCGACAACGGAGTCAGGCTGATCGATTTTGCTGCGGGGCGAGACGTCCTGGTAGCTAGTACGCAGTTCACGCATCTTAATATCCACAAGGGGACATGGAAATCTCTTGATCAATCAACCGTCAACCAGATTGACCACATTGCGATCGACGCACGACACTTCTCCAGTATCCAGGATATCCGAACAATAGTTCTATGCTGCCTGCGTTAAGCATTGAAAACCAGTGGCAATATTGCCTTGCAGCCATCAGAGATGCCGCCTCTGAAGTGCTAGGTTTCACACGGCCACCACAGCGAAACCCCTGGTTTGACGACGAATGCCGGCAAGTGCACGCATCGAAACAAAAGGCATACAAAACGTCGCTACACAAAAGGACTAGAGCTGCTCGTGAGCTCTACGAACAGAAGAGGAGAAAAGAATACCAGATTCTTAGATGGAAAAAAAAGAGAGGATGAGAAGCGCGTGATCGAGGAGATAGAGGGATATCACAACAGGAATGAGGTTCGAAAACTCCACGAACCGAAGCCTGTAAAAAGGATCAGGGAAACATCGTAGTAGAGCCACAGTCGATGCTGAGAATATGGAAACTTCTCCAAATTATGTAACGGCGATGACGAACCGAATTCCGCTGTAAGGGAAATAGAACCACTCAAGCTAGGCGACGCAGATCAACAGTTCCGCCTACCCGACCTTGACGAAGTGAAGATAGCTATATCGAAACTTAAGTCAAACAAAGCTGCTGGAGCTGACGGCATTGCTGCTGAACTACTTAAAGCAGTAAGCGATCACTTGGTAGGGAGCATGCACCAACTCATCTGCAAAATATGGTCGGAAGAAAACATGCCCGATGAGTGGAATCTCAGCATAGTTTGCCCGATACATAAGAAAGGAGACCCTCTAAACTGCGCCAACTACAGAGGCATCAGTCTCCTTAACATTGCGTATAAGATCCTCTCTGCCGTTTTATGTGAACGTCTGAAGCCATTCGTCAACAACCTGATTGGTCCTTATCAGTGTGGCTTCAGACCAGGAAAGTCCACTATCGACCAAATATTCACACTACGGCAGATCTTGGAAAGAACCCAGGAGCTTCAAATCGATACCCACCATTTCTTTATCGATTTTAAAGCCGGGTATGACAGCATCTATAGGGAAGAGCTCTACCGAGCAATGTCTAGTTTTGGCATCCCTGTCAAACTTATCCGTTTGTGCAGAATGACGATGGAGAATGCACGCTGCTCTATCAAGGTCGGAAAAGATCTTACCGATGCATTTGATGTCAAAAAAGGTTTTAGACAAGGCAATGCACTGTCATGCGACTTCTTCAACATCGTTCTGAAAAGAATTGTGCAAAACTCAACCGTCAACACTAGAGTCACAATCTTCCAAAGGTCCATCCAATTACTCGGATACGCAGATGATATTGACATAATTGGAAGATCAAAGCGTGATGTCATTGGAGCGTTTTTGAGTATTGCGACTGTGCGAAGAAGATGGGTTAAGTGGTCACAGAGGGCATTTTTTTTTCATCAAAAGAGGACATTGAACAACGAAGTCCTGGACAAAACGTCACCATTAAGAGCTATAACTTTGAAGTAGTTGAGTACTTTGTATATCTAGGCACCGCTATAAACAAAGACAACGACACGAGTGCTGAAATCAAACGAAGAATAACTCTTGGAAATCGCTGCTTCTTTGGACTTAGAAGGCAATTGAGTAGTAAAGCCCTCTCTCGAGCATTTTAAATCACCATCTATAAGGCATTCATCATCCCCGTTCTCATTTATGGCGCTAAGACCTGAACCCTGTCAAAGAAAGATGAAAGCGACTTGGGATGCTTCGAGAGAAAAATTTTTCGGGTGATTGTTGGTCCCTTATGCATAGATGGAGAATGGAAGAGAAGATATAACGACGAACTGTACGGGCTTACAGCGAAACTGACCTAGTTAATATAAATTAAAGTCGAACGGCTTAGATGGGTAGGTCATGTAGAGCGAATGGACATCAACGCTCCAGCCCGGAAGGTCTTCGAATTTAATCCCGAGGGACGGCGCAGTAAAGGAAGATTGCAACTCAGGTGCGCACGCAAGTGGGTGAAGACCTCAATCAACTTGTCGTACGAAACTGGAGATAGCTAGCTAGGGACCGATGTGATTGGAGACGAATGTTGGTTGAGGCCCAGATCCGACACAGACTTTAGCGCCACCTTAAGTAAGTAAATATATATTTCCTCTAAGTCGGTTAATCTATATTCAGAAAGTTTCTGGTTATGTGACAGGCATCGTTTATTACGGTCTTCTGCACACCATATATTATGTTTTGTCTTAGTCCTAGAGTTCTTATGTCCTCTTTCATTTGTTTGTCGATTATGCCTCCGCGCTGATGATGATTGGGATGATCTTTACTTGCCTTAGATTTCAGCTTTGCCTGATTTCTACAGCAAGCTTGGAGTACCTTCTACGTTTCTCGTTGCACGTACGCCTCATGTTTCTGCTTGCAGGAATAGCGATGTCAATGAAGACACCCTTACACTCTTTCTTATCAATGATTGTGATATCTGGCCGATTGTGACGCCTTGTATGCTCGGAATGTATGGTGCAATCGTAGTAGATTTTGACATTGTCATCATCTACCACTGGTGAAGGGTCATACGCGTAGTATGGGACGTTGATTATAGGGGTTCCATGTCTTTCGAGAAGCTTCTTATGTAGGATTTTGGTGACGTTACGTCTCCTCATGTACTCAGTTTGAGCTAGACACGTACAGTCTGATAAGATATGATCTATATTTTCAGGTTGGCTTCTGCATCTGCGGCATGTATCATCCCCTACACTTGGATCTTTCATGACATGCTTATTGTTCTTGGTAGGGATCACTCGGTCTTGGATATCAATCTTAAGCGCTTCAGTTTCGGCATAAAGTTCACCCTTTAATAACCATCTGTGTGACATTAACTTGTAGACATTATCGCTATTAACTGCCCCGTAGTATACTGGCCGTGTATCGGATTGATTGCCCACAAGCTACTTATTGATCGTCTCTCGAAGTAACCACTCAGTTTCAAGGGTGTTAAGTTCTTGTCTATCTCGTTTATCACTTTTACGAGTCCTGACTTTGCAGCTTTTAGGTTGAAATAACTGCGTAGTGGCTGGATTTGGTTCTCATGTAACCCCTGCAGGTCTATGAGACCTTTTCCTCCCTATCTTCTAGATGTTATCATTCTCTCGCAGCATGACTTTGGATGATGCAGCTTATAAGATGTGAGCATGGTCTTGATCTTTCTTTGCACCGCTTGGAGTTCAGTGTTGCTCCATTTAATTATTCCGAAGCTGTACGCCAATGGGGATATCGCATCTGTATTCAGAGCCTTTATGATGAACTTTACAGTTAGGTTGGCTTTTGCTATTTTATGAATACGCGACTTGAACTCTTTAGTCAAAGTGTTCTTGACACCTCTCTTCTCAATGTTGTTATTTTGAATCATTACCAGATACTTGTAAACTTCACCCTCCTCCATCTCTTTGATATTTTAGATGTCTGGATGTTGTGATTTAGTCACCTTGGCCCTGGTAATGCATACCCTCTTACATTTGTTAAGCCCGAACTTCATGTTTATGTCACTGCTGAACATTGATATTATCTTTACCAGCTGGTCGAGCTGTTGCTTCGATGATGCGTAGGCCTTAAGATCGTTCATATATAACAGGTGGCTCAGTGTTTCTTGTCCGGTGTCACTCTTGATCTTGACTCCATATTTGCTTCATCATACAATTTATAGTGAAGAGATATTTTGAGTTTTAACTAAGCCTTAAAAACACCGGCTATGGTTTTTTTTAGCATTTTTTAAGGAGCATATTTTAAAAACCTGATGTGATAGAAGAAATTTAAAGACCCGATTTGAATTAAGGACATTTTAATACCTTAACAATATATTGTTTTGTTTGTAGGATAGAAATTAAACGTAATTTTTTCGACCAATATTATAATTTGGTATTTTAAAAGAAAAATTCAAAATCAGTGAACTCAATTAGCATTCCCTTAATTTTCGACTCAATCGCACGTACAAAAGCACTGGGACTTCATAAAAGTGCTATACGAGAACATCCCTTTCAAATGTTAAATCCTACATAAGCACTTATTATGTAGTGGGATTTCAACCTAACTCCGTTCATTTAATAGATATTCCTATAAATTGCAAATTTGTAATACAAAACTAAAGCCACCCTATGGCAAAACTCTCGGGTACTTTGTAATTTTAATATTACGAGTACTCTAGTATAATAAATTTGAAACTTTACGATATATCTATTAAAATTATATGCACATTCCTATAGATGTATTTGATTTTATAGATACGCACACCAGATACGTATCAGAACCTTCATGATGTGAACTCGCATAAGGTAAATATACCTTTGCTAGTTTTGGATCACAAAACACAACAAACAATTCCGAATCCATCGTTAATGGTAATTGGCAACTAAAAAGTGATTACGGGATCGTACTATGATGGATTACAAAACCCTACACGCGAACGCATTGACAGTTATTAAACTTAATACTCTAAAAAGTTCATATTATAAAATCCTCTTTTATGCTATGTGTACATTGTACAATGTACATCTATCGTAGGAACCCATTCTCTACAGACTTATTCCGCGCACAAACCCTAATCGAGGCCATAAAACCCAGCAAACGACACTAAATTGCACATAGTACCATACATAACGTACAAATACCACATATTTTGCCCATACATACATATTTTCCATTCCACATCACATCCCTCCCTATGACAATATTTTCTGATAAAGGATTCCAAAATGTCAAGTCACGTACCAGTTCGCCATTCCGCGAGTCTGTGATGTCGGCCGCCATTACATGCCCAACATAATACCGCAAACAAAAATTTAATTACATAATTTTAGGCAGAAAATTGTTGTTATTTTTGTTTTGGTTTCAAAATTTAAACATGGCCACCACCAACGTCAACAACAAAAACAAAATACTGTCTTCGGAATCTCCCCATTCCAAAATAAAGTCAAAACCCCAACCAACACGACGCACAACTAAGAAGCTTAATGTGATGATTTTGACAGCAACCAAAAATGAGCCTCACATCAACATCATTACCATCACCATCACCAAACGTCAACGTCGTCGCGTCACTTTGTTTAGTGATTGGAAATTGTGTTCCTTTCTGTCACTTGAGATGATATCATCGTCGTCATCGTTCAACGTTTGCTCCCAAAATGGAGTTGGGGCGCTGCAAGCAGTAAGAAGAGGAATAGCAGTAGCAGTAGCAGTAGCAGTATCCAGCTTTAGTGCAGTATACATCCAGTGATTGTGACACAAAAGAAATAAAACCATCACTATAGGAAACTTAACGGAGGTATACGACTATACGAGTTTATGAGCTAAAAGCAGCATCCTCTCTGTGGTAAAAGGAAATTGAAATTCAATAGACTAAAAGGAGAACTTAGTAATATGCTAATGTAGCACGTTTACGCAAACTGACACATTTTACCGTTTTATTTTCTCTTTCCTCTTTCATCTCCCACTCCAACTGAAACTACCCTTGCATCTCCTTGTGTTGCTTTTTAGTTTGGTGTTGCCTTTCCCTTTGCCTTTAGTACATAAGAACGAGTATGACATAAAGGCAAAGCATCAAGGGACTAGTTTTCTGCAGTCACATATGTTTGTACTACATTCGAGTTGACAGCTAACTGACAAAGCTTTGACATTCAGCGAAACGACCGCTTTTAGTGGTATATTGTTAATGGATCGGGATCGGAATTGGTATCAGCTTCAGCTTCAGCATCGGCACACAGAAGGTACCTAACCTACGTTACGTTTAGAGGCTAAACAAAAAATTATAAAAGAGGCCATCTTCTGGAGTGAATGTGCGTTTAAAGTTGATACAAAACGAGTTTATGGGACGTATTTGGAGTTTTGTGTGATAAGGCGACTGGATGACGTTTTGTTGCACAGAATATGACAAGGTTTCCTTTTTTACTTCATTCCTGTCAGATCTCACATTTTTGTCGTGGTTCGTCGGAAATTCAACCGAAATTATAACAAAGTTACACTTAAAGTTCAGTGTGAAGTGTAAACGAATTAAAGTGTAAACGAGTTGTTAACTGGCCCGGATAGTATCCCCCTATTCTTCTGAAGATGTGTTGAACAACGCTGGCGAAAACACTGCATTAACTTTTCCATCTTTCGTACTCTACAGGTCTGTTTTTAAGCAGATAGAAATTGTCCAGATTTTCGCTAAAAAAGTTGCTTGCTTAGGTTATGGAAACGCTGATTAATTATCAGCTTAAGAACTATCTCGAAGTACGGAAGCTTATTAATGACCGGCAGTATGACTTTCGTAGAAATAGGTCCACTGGTGATCTAATGGTCTCTTTCATTGAATAATGGAACAAATCTTAACATCGTTTTGGAGAAAGTAAGATTACTGCACTTGATATTTCAAAGGCATACGATAGAGTTTGGCACCAAGCTCTCTTATCGAAAATACGTGCTTTTGGTATTGAAGAATCTATTCTTAGTTGGATTAGAACTACTTTTCCTACCTTTCAATACAAGTTGTATTGACTGGTTTCTAATTTAAAATTCATAAAGAAATGCTGGTCTTTAGCAGGGCTCCGTTTTGTCTTCGAATCTCTTTCTGATATTCATAAACGATCTCTTGTCTGTCACTTCTAATCCTTTAAACTGTTTCGCTGACCCTCAGACTTTCGTATTCTTTTCTAGATTCACATCCTGGTCCTTCGGATGTGGAACTTTAACGTCAGCATTTAGGAAGTTCAAAGCTTAAATATAATTCGCATATCTGGACAGGTGCCCCTAAAACAAGTTTAAATCTCTTGGATAGGTTAGGTAAGGTTATAGTGGCTGTCCAAGTTGGAAACGGACACACTTAGTCCAGTTTAATGGCCCAATGTGATACCACATGAATCTTGAGGCTTCCTCCTAAGCTCAACGGAACCAGTTTGGGTCCCTTACGGAACGTGAGACGCTGATAATACTAATATGATTAAGATCGTTTAGATCGTTGAAGAAAAATTCTCTAGGTAAATCTTGCATTTTGGAGCCTCAGCAGGGCATGTGCAGAGAAGATGAAGAACCGTTTATTCCTCGTCCATACAGCTTCTGCAAAAGTCATACGCCTAGCCTCGTGGTGTGCTTTTCTATTAGACAGTGCTCGGTTGTGACACTTATCATCGAGCTTATATGCGATCTGCTAAGAGAGAGCAAGCACCTTGAACGCTTTAAATCTAGTGTTGGTCAGGTGTTTTTTGTGACTTGATGTTGTTCCACCTGGTGCCTGTCCTCCTCAGAGCGTCTTGCATTAGCAGCAGTTTACAAGTAGCGATTGGAATGCCAGTACTTGCCAAACGTGGAAGGATGCGCAGCACTGTACCGTTCCTGGCGAGTTCATCTGCCTTACAGTTACCTGGAATGTCTCTATGGCCCGTCACCCAGAGATGTTCGATAGTTATGGACTGTTTTATAAAGTTTGTAGAGACAGAGTCCAGAGATTTGATAGCGGCCTGGCTGTCGGAGAAAAAACGGATATCAGATGTTGATATCACGTTTTCTTTGAGCCAAGACAAGACTTCCTTTATCGCCAAAAGTTCCCTGGAACACGCTACAATGATTGGGAAGACGGAATGAGAGACTTAAATTCAGTCGTTCAGAGTACACACCAACCCCTTCTTTGGTTTTTGAGCCATCTGTGTAAAAATGAACAGGCTCATCCTCCAAGAATGTCTTATCCTCCCAAAAAGACCTGGGAGGTATAAAAATCTGGAAATTTCTGTCGAATTGCATTTGGGGGATGGTGTAGTCTGTGCTTTGGAATTGATTTTAAATACCTAAGAATTACGGAGTGGCCAATGTTGTTGTTAGTCCACTGCGACAAAGCTTTGAGGCGAATAGCAGAGCTTGCAGCTATTTGTTTGCTAAATATGTAAAGAGGTGTAAGGTAGACTAAGGTGTCTAGTTCCGCAGATGGGGTCGTGCAAAGCGATCCGCTTATACATAGGCAAGTTGAACGTTGGACTTTATTTAACTTATCCCTGTTTATACCTTTCTCTAAAGCAGTCCACCTTACTGCCACACTGTACATAAAAATCGGTTTGATAACCGATGTGTATAGCCAATGCGTGATACAGAAGCTTTTTTGACTAGTTGCGTTTCGAATTTAGTTTTGTATCTAAGACAAGACCCAGGTATTTGGACTCGTCTGAGAATTTTAATTGGATTCCTTTAATATAGGGAGGGTTGACAAATGAAATTTTGTATCTCCTCGAAAATAAGACCAGATCGGTTTTGTGTCGTTTAACACCCAGTCCACACCGATCAGCTCAAAGTATTAGTCTGTCTAAGGCATTTTGTAAGAGTTCTTTTAAGGTGTTAAGATGCTTTCCTGAAACTGCTAAAGCAACGTCGTCTGCATAGGCTATCACTCTGTAGCCCTCCGCCTCCAGACCAGTAAGGATTTCATTCAGCACTAGGTTCCAAGGAGAGAGCATAGAACACCATCTTGCGGTGTCCCACTACTAACGAATCGTCTGCCAGAAGAGTGAATAAATAAATGAATTAACTCCCGAAGCGAACTCTCTACATTTAGAGATGTTAGTGCTGATGTGTCCACGTTGTTAAAGGCACCTTCGATGTCAAGGAAAGCAACCATAGTGAACTCTTTATGATGGAGGGAGTATTAGACGATGCGTACTAAGGTGTATAACGCTGTTTCCACCGATTTACCTTGCAATAGGCATGTTGAGACGAAGACAGAAGTCTTGTATCAATACTTGCCCTTAAGTGGATATCAATTAATCTTTCCAAGGTCTTTAGAAGGAATGATGATGGACTTATAGGTCGTAGATCTTAGGATTGACTTCCGAGCATTCACTTGCTTTGGGTATACAAATTTAACTTCTCTTCATGCCGAGGGAACATGGACCAGGTAAAGACAGCTGGTAAAAATTGCCTCAAGGTTTGGTGCAATTATGTCAGATAAATAGATAGTGCAATCCCTTGGATAGGATACAAAAAAGGGCTTTTAAAATCAAAGGCGATAGAACTATAACCGAAACATTCACATCGCTAGAACACCGCCGCAATGCTTCCTGCTTTTCGGTGTTTTATCTGTCAAGTATAGAAATTCTTTCTAAAACCGCACATCAAGAATGTAGAATACTTTGGCAAACTTTATTTTTCCCTCCCATTTTGATGTTCATAATCTTAAGAGAAATGTGCAATGGTATTGACAGCCACATTCAGCTTAAAAAAATAGTCAAAATGACTGCTTCTTAGATTTAATTAAATCCTAGGGCTGCTGCTTACTTATTTACTACTCAAGGTGCCTATACAATCTGGGATGGACCTGGGCTTGAACCAGCAAGCTGCTGTTAATCTTTGACTTATTAAAAAAATAATATGCTTTAATTAGGCATGACTTTTTGGAATTACGAATTCCATTTTGAGGTCTTGAACTTAATGTGTTGCACTGTCCATGTCTTGAAAATGTCCCAAAGAGAAAAGCTTAATAGTTTTAAATCACAACATATTGCTGCTTATTGTGATCACCGATTCCAGAAATAACATTGCCTTTAGATGTTACCATACACTACGAACAGAATAGAACTGCTGAAAATAGATAATTTTTTCATCAGTATTCAGAAACACTTACATTGGTTGAAAAGTAGTCTTCATATTACTCACAAGCGCTTTTCTCCTTCCCCTTCTAAGACTAAACTGAATGAAACCTGACGAAGTTTTATAAACCTTTTTGTAATCACTAAACCTATTTCAATCTTCGAATTTTCTTCAATTTGAACAAAGCTTTAAAATATTCACAAGGCTTGAAATCAAATATTAAAACACTTGACGAAAACCTTAAACAAGAAGCTTTTGGAATCTCATTTGAATCCCGCAGTTTTGCGTGAATTAATTTTTTTTTCATAAGTATTTAATTGCTCTAGAGACGATTCAATTAATAGATAAGAAAACCTTCTTCGAGTCTTAATATTCAACCAATATTGCGGTATCGCAGACCTGAGTCAACTTTGATTCGACCCTGTGACAGAAGCTAACTATACGTCTAAAGAAAATGGCAATATCCGGCAGTCGATGGCGTCGTTGGCGGCAGTGGTAATGGCAGTGGAAGTGGTAAAGACGACAACGAACGGTGCCAGAGAAGGGTTTTTATACTTTATACTGTTGATATAGTACGAGGCAAGAATTTGTGTAATATCGAGTCAGTGGTGTTCAAAACGCGACAATTTCCTATTGTCATGCATGGAATTCAAATGTGTGCTCCTTGAACTCGTTTAAAAGATGATGCATGCAGCGCACAAGAGTGTTTTGCAGGCGTTGCCATCAGTTACTCATCCGTACACATTTATTCATCGCACATACCATACCCTCGCAAACCCCCGCTCCTAAGCACTTATTAATGGTGCCATGTAGTCGTAGACGTAGTCGTTGGAGGAATATATCCTTGCTTCGTCTGCGATGCTTCTGATGTTGGTACCAAAAGGAAACAAGGATGTTAAAGTAAAATCTAAAATATGTGCAATGTGTAGTGAATGTAGTATTCAATATGCCAGGGCCTATAAACTATGCTGAGCTTTGGTTTTAGTTGTTTTCTCAACAACACACTAACTGAGTGTTGCGGGAGAATATACATAGACTTATGTCGAAGTAGTAAATGTGTTCTCAAAAGATCCTTGTTCGTTATGACATCATCTCAATAACAGGACTAACTAGTACTTTCTCAGATGATGTATAACCAAGTGATATATGAATGATTGCACAAACATATACGAGTATACCATACTCGTACAATAGGACTGCTATGCAATATCTTTCAACTTGGCTTAAGTTTCCTTTTGTCATTGTCGAGCCGGGGCAGTGTGGCATTGGTCAAATTCGACAAAAACACCATCATGATAATACACACTATGGATGCGGCTTCAAGGGTTGATGAACTGAAAAATCAGTCCAAGGAACATTGCCAGAAACTTATAATTCGGCTAGAGCTACATGACTGAAATATTTTGGCACAGTTGGACCGATTCCAGGGAGTTGACAACAAAGTACTAGTTGAGATAGAATATGTGGTGTGTATGGAACTTACAACCTACTATAATGTGATCCTTGTTGCACGTATACATATCTATGTAGATACTGAAATGTGTTTAGTAGTTAACGGTCACCATTTTCAGTTGAATTGGGAGCAAAATTAAATTGGACCGACACAGAAGGGGTCATGTATGTTATACGCTTAATAAAACACAGTGTCCTTTAGAAATTGGACATATTTCAATGGGAATAGATTAATGTATTTTGGCACATTGCATGGATTACTACAGGAAGTAGATGTTATTTTTTGTGTATGCGGTATGCGCATTCAAGAGCTTATAAATACCCTTAATTGTTGTATGTGTTTGACCAATTCTTTTTTAATACTTATTTATTGTGTTTTATTAGGCTCTTTTGGTCTTTTTGTTTTTTGGAATGCGAATAAATAAATAAAAAACTATTCCATTCTTTTACCCAACGTTTCGTAAGAATTCCTTACTTCTTCAGGGGATTTTTTTGTTCTTTATTCAATCTGTTACAAATATACATATGAATACAATTAATACATTTTAAATTTAAAAATATTTAATACTAAAATTTTTTAAATTATTTTAAATACATAATTTTGTTACATAAATAAATCATTTTACTTTCTTACACTTGTATTCAATCACATTATAATTGTTAAAACTCCATATTGCATCCTCCCGACAGCACTGACACAAATTTAAAATAAATAACAATTACAATATAAAATAAAACAATAGTTTAATAATTTATTTTTTTGCTTGTTCTGTCTGATTTAAAACACAGTATACCATCAAAATATCAGCTGTCAAGAGTTTTCACAATAGAGCAAATAATTTCAAGTCCTGTTGATATGACGAAGAATGTAGAATAGGAAAAATAGGAACAAATCTTTTTCGTATAAAATCGTTAGAAAAATAAATAATTTGGCTTCTAATTCCTCACATCTTCTAGCAAATAAATTGGTACAGAAGACTATGTAGCCTAAAAGACAAAAATAAAAACAGGGCGTTGATTTCCATACATTGTAATGATGCACCATGTAGATCATTTTGGTCAAATGTATGCATTAAAGCTGGCTAAAATAATAAGCCAACAGTCTCTGCTAATGATGACTTCTTATTTCGGAATACTCTTTGCAGCAGACTCTGGTTCAATGACCATTAGCTTTCTGCTACCATTCTCTTATATTGATGAGTAAGACACCCAATTTTCAATGTTAGAGCTAGTACTTGCTTTGAAAAAATTAAGGATAATAAGGCTCCGGGAATAGATGGCACACCTGTTGAGTTTCATAAAAATCCCGGCTCACAAAAATCTGTTCCAAATAACTTCCGATATTTATTCATTCCTGCGATCTTTAAAAAGAGAACTCCTTTCATACCGGAAAACTACAGGGGAATCTCAGTTCTCAGTTATCTGCGCTAAATTTTTACACAATTTCTACACCTAAGCCCTGGTTCCTCGCTTAAAAAGAATAATACATAAAATAAGTTGCTTCCAAGCTGGGTTTTGAGCGATCTCTCAAACAAACAAATGTTTACTCCAACAAATGTTGCCAGACGTTTTCTTGATGAAAAGAAAATCTCTATGCATTTTTTGTAGATTTGAAATCCGCTTTTGACACTATGAACAGAAAGTTAATGCTTTTCAAACCTACAAGTTCATAAGAATATATGAACAACTACTATGAAATTGAACTTCAGTATTTACAAATATTTCGAGATAGTGAAATCAATTTTAATCACAAACAGAAGTTCCCCAGGCATGCATTTTAAGTTCCATGACTTTGAAAATACAATGCCAGGTTGTATTATGTTTGTAAATGTTTTTAATAACGAGCTTTTGTATGCAGATTAAATTGTCGCTCTAACCGATAACACAGAGACTTTGAAGCTCTAGATTAATATGTTAAAACAATATTGCGATACTTGGGACCTTAAAAGTAATACTACCAACTAAAAGGCCATGGTTCTAAGATCATAAAAACGTAGCACTAATTGCAATTGGCACCTTGACGTCTCTTAAATAGAAGAAGTGACTATTAGGTTAGTAGCATGCATCAACTTATCTGTAAGATATGTTCGGAAAAAAGCATGCCCGAGTCTGGATAAAAGGAAACCCTCTAAACTGCACCAACTATAGAGGAATCAGTCTACTTAACATCGCTTACAAAATCTTCTCTGCCGTAATATGTGAACGTCTAAAGCCCATCGTCAACAACCTGTTAGGTCCTTATTAGTGTGGTTTTAGACCAGGAAAGTCCACAGTGGATCAAATATTCACATTACGGAAGATACTGTAAAAAACCCACCATCTTTTCATCGATTTCAAGGCCGCATATTACAGCATATACAGGGACGAGCTGTATAGAGCCATGTCTACTTTTGGATTCCTTGCCAAAACTCGTCCGTTTGTGCAGGATGACTATGGAGAATTCACGCTGCTCCATAAAGGTTGGAAACAACTTATCAGAACCTTTCGATGTCAAAAAAGGTTTTAGAAAAGGTGATGCGCTGTCATGCGATTTTTTTAACATCGTGCTTGAAAGAATAGTGCAGAGCTCAAACGTCAACAGTAGAGGCATTATCTTTCAAAAGTCTGTTCAATTACTAGCATATGACATTGACATAATCGGAAGAACTCAGCGTGATGTCAATGGGGCTTTTGTAAGTGCTTAGGCACAGGCGGCAAAAATGGGTTTAACGGTTAATGAGTGCAAAAAAAAGTACATGCTGTCTACAAGACCGACGTCTTGGTCAAAACGGCACTATCGACAGACTTGAGGTAGTAAAGGACTTCGTTTACCTAGGCTCCGCTGTAAACGCAGAAAACAAAACCAGCGCTGAGATCAAATTTATAATAACTCTTGCTGACCGCTGTTTCTTTGGACTAAGAATGAAATTGAGTGGTAAAGTCCTCTCTCGAGGGACCAAAGAGTTGCTATATAACCCCCTTATCATCCCCGTCCTGCTATACGGTGCAGAAGCATGGACTATGACAAAAGCGGTTGAAAGCCCCTTGGGTCGGTTCGAAAGAAAAGTTCTTCGTGTGATCTACGGTCGTGTATGCATCGAAGGGGGGTGGAGGAGAAGATGGAACGACGAGCTGTACGGGCTGTACAGCGACGTAGACTTAGCCAGAAGGGTAAAAGTCCAACGACTAAGATGACTGAGTCACACGTAGATCGCATGGAAACCAATGCCCCGGCCCGGAAAGTCTTCGAAGTAGAGCAAGATCGCAAATCAAGTTGCGCGCACAAGTGGAAAGTGACCTCACCCAACTTGGAGCGCGATACTGGATGCATGTAGCTAAGGACCGAGACAAATAGAGAAGTTTGTTTGGTGAGGCCCTAGTTCACACAGAACTGTAGCGCATATTAAGCTAAAAAACCTTAAATCTAAGCCGGGACTTATTATTAAAGTCATCCTAAGAACTATCAACAATGTATGGAAAAAGATTATTTTTGACGAAATTATGTACCAAAAGTCAATAATCCAAGCAAGAGAGTATCATAGGCGCCAGTTATAGCTTTCATTGGTTTCCATCATTGAAAACAAACAATGGAACTTTTTTGACAGTTCGTTAAGGGCAATCAGTAAACATTTCCATCATTGAACAAAATTTTCTTATTAAAATCCACCGAAATATGTTTAGGTACTGACAGAAATCTGTCATTGGAATTGTGTGAAATTGAAACACAAATCAGTAGAACTATTCGTTTAACTTTTGAATATAAAAGTATAAGCTGTTCAGAAAAATGAATTTCTGTACTGAAAATATATTTTTAGAGAAAAGTAAATGCGCAATTAAACTATTTTTGCTCCAAAAAAATTCTTTTTGTGATTTCCGATCGATCAGTAATAATTTTCATTTCTCATCAAAGGGAAACTCAATTATGGATTCAAAAAATTTTTCGGATCGATTTCAATGGTAGCTATAACTGGCCCATTACAAGAAGAGCTTACTCCAAACTCAATTTGTGTCTCGGGTAATCTAATCTATAACTTTGCATTTTTGGCACAAGCCATGCTTGTAAATCTTTTCAACTAATTCTTATCATAGCAGGAAACTATAACCAAAGAGATAAGATCGGTGTTTTCTTTTTACCAATATGGATTTTTCTTTAGTACTAAAATCAATCAATCAATTATCAAAACAGTTTAAACGTTCATAGCACCGACATTAACACAAAAGTCCATACATCTTTTAGAGTACACAAAACAAAAAACAAAAACAGAGTTTGAACAAAATATCTCCCAGTTTAATATTGGGTGCCATAAATACTTAATAATTGAATCTTACCCTAAGAGCGAATCACATAACTCTGCTCGTTTACCTCAAATAAATCTCTTAAAATCTTCAAATATTCAATTTAAAATTATTGGAAACACGAGCATTGTGCATTTGAACCATAATTGTAAAGTGTATGGAATTATTTATATCACCGTGACATGTTTAGTTTATACGTTTATATGGCCGATATAATAAAATATTTAGAACTTAATGGCTCCATGATGGCAAAATGATACAAAATTCATTGAAAATTGATTTAAAGAAAGGTATTTAATAATAAATAATACGTCCGTACCAGTAGAGATATCAACTTCAAATTAATTCTCTTTTCAGATAATAACATCTAATGATGTTCTCAACAAATAATTGGTAGTTGATTTCCTTAGTATAGTTATTCAAAGCAAAGATTCTATTTAAATATATTTCTTGTATTTTAAAATTTAATAATTTACCTGCAATTTTTCAAATTTTATATTTGTAAATCGTTACAGCATTCAATTTTTTTAAGATCGAAGCTAACAGTGGCCCCTATAAAATTTTGTTGGTCAGAAGTCGAAAATTCGAATTTACTCAAGAACAAACCCATACATTTTTTTAAATTTTCTCTAAAATTAATTTTTCAGCTTGGCTTCTTTAAGAAAGAAAAACATATTTTTGTATTGCACCGCACATATAACCATTATTTTTTTTTAATTTTCTCAGCAACTTATAAACCGATTTCAATAACATTTTTTGAACAAGCTATTATATTGCCTTAATAATATTTGATTGTCAAAAGTACAATTTTGTTTTGTTTGGATTTTAAAAAACAAAACAAACTACAATTTTTTTGTATCAAAATTCTATATCTCAAAAACGGTTCAGCATTTTTTTTACGAAATTCAAATGTAGAGATTATATTTACATTGATTAAACAGCTGCATAGTACCCGTGGCATGATGGTTAGTGCGTTGGACTTTCATGCAAGGGGTCTTGGGTTCAATCCCTGCCTGTGCCACCTCAATTGAAAAAAATAATTTTCGCTGGTACTGCCTCTTGCGAGGAATTGACAATTCCTTCAAGAGTAATTCTTGTCATGAATAAGTTCTTTCTCAAATAAGCCGTTCGGATTCGTCCTAAAATTGTAGGTCCCTTCCATTCCTGGCAACAGTACTCGCACACAGGAATGGTTGCGAGTTGTAAGTCACTAAGCCCTGGTTCTTCATGGCCACCTAATTTATTAATTTTTTATTTGTACATTTTTTACATCAATCCGATATTTTACGAATACAAACTGAATTTAAATTCAAAATAATTGTATGCATCGGAAAATAACGTTTTTGACATCTGGTGTAATTTTTCAGAAAAGTAAAATCAAGAGTTTTCTTGCAAAAAAAAAAAACAAAACCCGTATTCTTACAATATGTTAGAAAAATTCCAATTAAAAGTTTTTTTTTATAAAAACTAAAAACCCTTAAAAAAATACTATACAAAAAAATACCATTGTTTCTTACAAAAACCAACTTTAAAATGGTAACATTGTTTCAAGTATCTTGAATTTCATACTTTCTTAGGTTTTGAAAATAAGTTTTAGACTAAATGTTTAATGCTGATTTCAAATTAAAACTCTAATTTTAATTATTTGTTCAAGTTTTAAATATACCCCTTTTCGACAATGATTCGTAACAAGAACACAACTTACTTTCTTTAGCAAAAATGGTTTAGCGTGTTATTAAGATTTTTGTAAGAAAGGTAAAATCAATATAATATCTCAAAAACCTGACGCAATACATTAGTTTTGAAGACGTATGTATTTGAATTCATACCACCAAAACCAATTTTAATGCCAGCAAGACAATCTTATCGACGTCAAAAAAAGACTTCTATTAAGAAAGTTCATCGCGTGCTACTTTAATTTTATGATGAGCACTTAGAAGCATTTCAGGAGCTATCAATGCATCCAGAAAAAGTCACTTTTTCAAGCGGATTATGGGCTAGCGGAATCATTCTGCCGTAACTCTTTAAAAATGATGCGAATCACGATGATGCATAAGCGTCTTGTAAGTTGGATTGAGACCGAAAACTTAACTTCCTGGCTGGATTTAGACTATGATATTCGGCAATAGATAGCATTTTTATATTCAGGAGCTTGGCAAAGAATTTCTGGAAACAAAGGAAAAAGCTGTATGAATTGTTTGCGAATATGACCGGAAACTCTGCAGCTCATGAGTAGCAGGGTTTACCAGTATTTTCAACTATGGAATTTAATAGTAAATAAAGATAAATCGAAGGTTATGGTTGTTAAAAGTGGTAGTGGACGTAATGCATCAAATGAAAAATGGAGTTTTATTCGCAAAAATATCGAATGTATGCGAGACTACAAAACTACAAATAACTTGGCATTTCTGTTACAAATAATTTAAATATGCAAAAACACTTTAGGAACAAATTGGTTAAGGCGAAAACTGCTATTAACTTCACATGGAAACAATGCTTAATGAATAAGTGTATACCACATAGTAGCAAGTTTAAAGTATTTGAAGCAGTAGCTGAGAGCATGCTTTTTTATGGTATGGGGATGTAAAAATTACAATTCGGTTGTAATAACGTCCTAACGCACTTTATAAAAAGAATATTTTATTTGCCGAAAAATACGCTAAACTACGTTATAATGCTGGAAACTGGTTTCTCTCCTTTATTTATCAAAACACTCAAGTTACAAGCGGACTTCTTGCTTAACTTTTTTAAAATGAATTATTCATGAGTCGTGAAAAGAGTGGCCATAAAAGCGATTTAAGATCAAAATAATTGGCATCGATATTGGTAAGATCTTGCTTAGAAATGTCAAATTAATTTTAATTTACCCATCGAGGATTTAACAACCGCTAAAAACATCTTTTATGAAGTCATTACAAAGTTTGATGAGAAATGTAGAGCTGAATATATTGCTGAAGCGTCTAATTCCTTGTACAGAACAACTTATACTACAACAACTATACTCTATGGTACCACAATCTTTGCTTGTAACACAAGGGCGCATAGTACGTTTGACGAGACAGCATTGCCTTCAGTCCCATACTGTACCGGAGATGTCGCAATGCTACTAGTTTTTCCCGCAATAATTTATGGCGTGATAATCGATACCGTTATTGGATTAATTTCAATAGTGCATGGGTATAACTTCTATATAGATATATTTCTACAATAATAATGGACATAAGGGATATAACAATAATAATTTATAGACTTTTCTGCTAGGCGCGTTGTACATGTCGCCAGTCAGTATGGGCCTGACTCCCATACTGGCATTGGCGGAGCGGCTATAACTATTGGCGACATTAAACTATTCTCATTATGGCCAAATTAACTATGCTTACAACTTTTTATTCGATGGAAATCTTCTAAGCTATACAGCATTGCGTTCACACCCATGCTGACATTTAAATATTCGCAATGTATTTCTTTCCGTGTATGATGGTCAGACTACGTAGTGAACTTATTGATTTAAATTTCATTCCACGCAGACCTGATTTACCCCTAGAGTGTAATATGTGCAACCTATCAGAACGGCAGGATACTGTCCATTTTTGGGAAAAATGCCCCCTTCTCAGAGAAATCAGAAGGAATGTATCTAGAAAAGACTTTTTATCGGAAGATCAAGTGATAAGTTCATTGAATGAAATTGACGTTGTCAAACTTTTCGAATTTCTCAAAACTGCACTTAGATATAGAACTGCTATAATGAACGAAGATTTCTGATTGTGTTTAATAATTATTATTTTTAATTTATCATGAACTTTATATTGTTAAAAATATATAAATACCTTTTTTTAATATTGAAAAGAAATTATATTGAGGCTTTTTTTACATTATTTGTCTTTTGTTGTCAATATGGCTGACGGCAATCGCCATGCTATAATGATTTTTGTAAGCACTTTTGTTGGTAATGTAAATTTTACTTTAATTTAATAAAATCTGTATCTATCTGTCTATCTATATTGCGAATTACAACAGTCCGTTGACAGTTAGGGCCTTGTGACTTAGACCTCTCAATTAATTTCCGTTTTCGAATAGTGTTGTCAGATACAGTGTTGACCTACAGTTTTAAGCCGAATCCGAATTTGTGAAAGCACTTTTCATGATAAGAATTACTCTTGGAGTATTTGTCAATTCGTCACAAGAGGTAGAACTGTTCTGTTAGTCTTATGGATATTTAATTAAACGATGTTGTCTCTTTCAAGTTGTGTCTTCAAGTGTCTTTATTAGAGCAATTTATGTAGTTTCACAAAAACTGTTATACGTTAAATATTTAGTATATAATTGTAGAATTTAGTAAAACAATAGATAATATAAAAGTTAAGAAGGTGAAGACCTACACTTACTTTTTTAACTTAATACAACAAGAACCCGTAAAAAGAACTCAAGGTGGCAAAGGCAGGGATTCTACCCAAGACTTCTGGCATGACAATCCAAAGCAGTTATCAATAAGCCAATTAAAACCATGCTTAAAAATGAAACAGTTTATTTCTTCCTTATGGCCAAAATCGTGTGATTTAACTCCTCTAGACCTTGTTTTGTGGAGCTATGTGTATGTTTTAAATTTCCGTCAGCTTTTAGAATATCAT
The DNA here is from genome assembly GCF_945859685.1 of Eupeodes corollae. Taxonomy (NCBI): domain Eukaryota; kingdom Metazoa; phylum Arthropoda; class Insecta; order Diptera; family Syrphidae; genus Eupeodes; species Eupeodes corollae. The sequence continues at coordinate 87,501,272 of NC_079149.1, read as the reverse complement.
TCGTTACAAAATGCTGTTCAATAATATCTAGCAAAAGAGCATTAAATAAGAAAATGCTAAGAAATACTAAAAATTTAATAAATCCTATAATATCTTGAGAATAAGAACATTTTCTGACTTTAAGGTTGATCCACATGCCATATAAATTCTTTTGTTGATGTATTGTTATATTTTAAGACGGTTTACCAAAATTGTGTACGATTACAGTTTAAGCAATAAAACCGCGTCTAATTAAAGTCGTTTCTATAATTACAAAGTCTCGTTTAAATTGTTCATAATCTTGGAAACTTTAAACAATTCTTTTACCTTAAAACCCTATTTAACAAAATGACAGCGAACTTTTGTGAAACACGCCCAATTTTGAATTAAATAAAACAAAACAAATTCATACATACCCTACGATTTTGGTTGGCATTTTAATTTGCACGTGCAAATTGCTCCAATTACCTTAGGAATCTGGCTATCTTGTAAAAATCAAGGGGATGGGAACTTAATTAATATAAACAAGAATTCGTATGCTTTTTATCGTTTAAAAATATCAAAGAATCATAACCCTCATTCTAAAGCTCATTCTTAGAGTCGACTTTTAACTGTTTTAACTGTTTAAAAATGTGTGCTAGTCTTCTTTTTCAAAAAGCTAAAGTTCTACCAAAAATACTACGCAATTAATTTAACTTATCGAATATTTCTTAACAGGAAACTGCTAAAACTTAATAACTTGTTACCAAAGTTATCAGGTCGCTTCACAACCTTTTTTCTTCAAGGAATATTCGTTTATTGTTAAATATCAAATTGAAACCTCATATTGGAAAACGCTCGTATTTAAATATTTCTTCCCTCTTTTTAAATCCAATATCATTGTTATCAAATCCAACATTTTCCTATTCCTATGAAGGACTACCAGCTTCAGGTTCAGCTACACTCATTAGTCATGTTAAAAATAAAATTCCAAAAACGTTTTCATGTACTCAAATTTGTCGTTTATAAAACATACAGCGAAGTAATGTTATTTCCAAACAAATATTTCAGCTTCATAATAAAGTCCTGAATGACTTCATTTCCATCCATAAATTAGTTATACCTTTCATATGTAACTATACGCGCTTCATAAACTGAATGATGAATAAGTTGACATGGCTCAACTTTAACATCGTACTATTTATAGACAACATACAACACTTTTATTCAGGAGTACCCTCTACTTCGTAATTTCAGCAAAAAATATCAAATTTTACAAATTTCTGACATAAGCACACAACAAGGATACACAGGATAGAATTCCAATCCCTATTCATTCTGCAAAAAGTAAAAAAAAAGGAACGAAGCCGCGGGCCAGAAAAATCAGAATCCTGAATAGATACGTAAATATTATGCAGAAAAAAAGGACGTGTGTTTTATAATAAAAATAAAAACTGTTAACTTTTTATTTGTGTTGTGTTATCCTTATTTTGTAGATTTATGCAGTGAAGGATGCACAGCACAAACACAAGCACAAGCACAACCCTATGGGAATATTTGAATGAAATTCAAAGCAAATGTGCATCTAGATTCTAGCATGGACCATCGGAGAAGGTCCTTCCTCTGCTTAAAATAATAAAAAACAAAAAAGGAGAAAAATAAATATCTGAAAACCTTCGGTTTTGGTTTCAGCTTCAGCTTGAGCATTGTTTGCATGTTAAACGTTATATGCATATAGATACTAAAAATCGAATGGATGCTCCTCTGGAAACAAAAAATAGTCCTGTGAAACAATAGTCAAACCTTAGTTTGTCAGTCAGCTTCCCTGTACCAACAACTCCTGCATCGATTGGCAAACTGAGCCACGACAACTACGACCATGGTGACGCCCGCCACCACCGCCGCCGCACCGCCACCGCCAACGAACGACGACGTCAGCCAAATAAAATATCAAACCAAATGAGATGAGCAGATGAGGCGATTGAGGATGTGGCAAGAAGGTGAATTCGATAACCGCCTCTGCCATGTATTTTGCCGATAACATAATATGCCAAACACTATTTTTAGGCAAACAAACTGCCTAAATTTGCCAACCTAGGAATATTGGATATTTGTTTCAATTTGTTCCGTCAGGCAACAAAAGGCGGCAGGCGATGAAAGGCGCAGGAAAATTTCTGCTGAAATGTTGTAAACCATGTTGAACATAGACAATTTAGTTGCATGTTTGTTGATACAGGTGGCGCAAGCCCAATTTGAATTATCCAAATTGAGAAAATAACCATTTTAGGCTAATTGAAATTAGAAAACCTCTTTTGTGTTTGTGTGCGGTGTTGGAGAAGAAGAAGCAAGGACTTTTGCAGCATTTTTCGATGCTGAACAAATAAATGTAATTGAATTTTTGTTTGCAAATAAAAAGGGTTGATGTTTAGAATTTCTTAATAAATAATAAGTAAATAGGTATATACATAATATATTTATGTATTTTTGTATACATATATCCAAGAGCTAGATAGAATTGAATTGAATTCCTATGGCCCGTAAAGTCTTAGATTTGTGTGTCACGGTAGGAATAGAATCTATTTTTCTGTCACGCACTACAGTTTATTACAGAATCTTTCAATGCTTTGCTATACAACTCCACTATTCCGTTACAGATGGTTGCGTTTGAGAATAATGGGTTCTTAAAGTTTATTTCTCCTATATATCTAAGATATCTAAGATATCTATACAACAATGGCTTATGTATTTTTAAGGATGAAGGGTTTTTGTTTTACCTATAAACACACATATATGAAAGCGATATTAAAGATTCAAAAGGCTAACGGAGTTTTGGATGATCCTTTGTCATCCTACGAAGGGTAAGTTTTGGATTTATAAAATAGCATCAAAAACCGGGTTAAGAAATTTTATTTTTTAAGATGTTCTTTAAAAAATCAGCTTCTAATGGTACTTTTTCGAGATGCATGAAATTGAGTCCTTGAGTTTTTTATTGAAAGATTCTATTGATTTTTAACAAATAAATAAATGAGGTTCTCAAAAGTCCGTTGAGAACTAAGGCCTATTGGCTTACTACTCTCAACCATTCCTGTGTGCGAGTCATTTCAGGGATGACGAGTCCAAAGGCTAAGGAGTATTTGCAGAGGCAGGGATAAAATCCAAGACCCCAGGCATGACACTCTTAGGAACTACTCATTACGCCGTATAGGCCATTTTCAATTTTTTAAATCCAGGGAATATCTTTGGTCTTTTGAGTCGGGTAAATCGTTGCCTACTATAATTCTCATGTTATGTACACCAAAGAGGTTATAAATACCCTTTTAATGATTAGACACCGTACGTTCAATT